>NC_135975.1:1732647-1972647 GCF_053455715.1 Rhinoraja longicauda
AGGGGGGGATGGATGGAGGGAGAGGGGGGGATGGATGGAGGGAGGGAGAGGGGAGGGGGTAGGGAGGGAGAGGGGGGGATGGATGGAGGGAGGGAGAGAGGGGGGGATGGATGGAGGGAGGGAGAGGGGGGGATGGATGGAGGGAGGGAGAGAGGGGGGATGGATGGAGGGAGGGAGAGGGGGGGATGGATGGAGGGAGGGAGAGAGGAGGGAAGGAGAGAGAGAGAGAGAGGGGGATAGAGAAGTTCAGAGGACATAGGAAGAGAGGAGGGGGGAGATAGAGAGAGAGAGAGAGAGAGGTGTGTCAGGGGTTATGGGGAGAAGGCGGGAGAATGGGGTTAGGAGTGAGCGGCCTGGACAGAGTGGATGTGGACAGGATGTTTCCACTAGTGGGAGAGTCTAGGACCAGAGGGCACAGCCTCAGAATTAAAGGACGTACCTTTAGAAACGAGATGAGGAGGGATTTCTTTAGTCAGAGGGTGGTGAATCTGTGGGATTCATTGCCACAGACGGCTGTGGAGGCCACAAGTCAGTGGGTTATATGTAAATAGCAGATTGGCAAATTTTCAATTAGTGCGGGTGTCAGGGGTTGTGGAGATGGGGTTGGGGGTGAAAGATAGACCAGTCATGATTGAATGGTGGAGTAGTCTTGATGGGCCGAATGGCCTAATTCTACTCTTTATAATTTATAAACTTATTACCAGAATGATGTGGGGGCTTTGAACAGGGTGTAGATGAGATTTTGAGTGTAAGAGTCAGGAAGTCATGATGCAGCTTTAAAGGACTTTGGTCAGGCTGCATGTGGAGTATTGTGTGCAGTTCTGATCGCAGATGTGGAGGCTTTGGAGAAGGTTGAGGTTTACCAGAGTGATGCCTGGATTAGGGGTTATTATCTACAAGGTTGGACAATCGAAGGTAGACACAAAAAGCTGGAGTAACTCAGCGGGGAAAAGCAGCATCTCGGGAGAGAAGGAATGGGTGAGGTTTCGGGTCGAGACGATGGGAGGAGGTTGGTTTGTGTGATGGTCTGGGCTGCGATTCTCTGCAATTTCTCGCTGTCTGCATTGTTGACAATAAACTCTTATAATTCTCCGTAAGACCACTACCTTCTACACATGTGCCGTATAAAGCATGTTATCCGGACGCATCACAGCTCAGTTTGGGACCAGCTCCATCCAAGACCGCAAGAAATTGCAGCGAATTGTGGACCCAGCCCAGCCCATCACACAAACCGACCTCCCTTCCACTGACTCCATCTCCACCTCACGCTGCCTCGGCAAGGCCAGCAGCATCATCAAGGACCAGTCTCACCCCCGGCCACTCCCTCTTCTCCCCTCTCCCATCGGGCAAGAGGTACAGAAGTGTGAAAACGCACACCTCCAGATTCAGGGACAGTTTCTTCCCGGCTGTTATCAGGCAACTGAACCATCCTACCACAACCAGAGAGCAGTGCTGAACTACTATCTACCTCATTGGTGACCCTCGGACTATCTTTGATTGGACTTTGCTGGCTTTACCTTGCGCTAAACGTTATCCCCTTGTTATGTATCTATATACTGTAAATGGCTCGATTGTAATCGTGTATAGTCTTTCCACTGACTGGATAGGGCGCACCAAATAGCTTTTCACTGTACCTCGGTACACGTGACAATAAACTAAACTATATTGGGCTAAACTAAGCCAAATGAGCTGCTATTACATTGCGGTTTTTGAGCAAAGTTTTTATATGTTTTATTTTAAGTGGTTAGTTAAAATGAAAATAAACAGGAACTGTTCTGACCCAGCCCAGCTGCACAAGAATGCTGCTTACTTTCCTAACTTGGAGACCAATATCCTCGGTGAAGCCACAGAATCAGAGACGCAAATCTCCCCCCTCTCCTCAGCTGTTGGAAGCTGAGTCCTTCCATAAGCTAGGGTACTGTCCGATTCACCTCTACCCCATTGCGGACATTGGGCTTTGTGGAACTGATGCGCTACAATGCTACAAAGTGGGATTCGTTGCCACAGGAATGGGAGGGGGGAGTTGGTCCTGAGCCACCTGGAGATCATTGGAAGTGCAGAAATTAAATGTGAATGTTTTTGGTCTATGAATATCTCAACTGTTCTGACGAGGTGTGTTCAGCTCTGATTCTCTCTCCACAGATGCTGCCTGACCTGCTAGGAATTTGCAACTTTCAAACAAATTTTGATTTAATCTTTAAAATAATCTTGCCCACAGCCGAGCACAGACAGAGGCTTTCTGCTGATGAACGACGGAAGGAATATCACGAGGAACAATTGAACGAATGGGAGAATTATGTGGAGGAGGAGCAAGATGGTAAGTAGTCGGTGTGGAGTCACACAGAGCGGAAACAGGCCCTTCGGCCCAACTCCTCCATGCTGGCCGTGTCCCACCACAGAAACACAGCTGGCAGAGCTGCTGCCCCACTGAGCTGGCTAAGATCCTGACCTTGGGCGCTGTCTGTGTGGACTTTGCATGTTCTCCTTGTGACCGCATGGGTTTCCTCCCACATCCCAAAGACGTGCAGGTTTGTAGGTTAATTAGCCCTTTGTAAATTGCCACCTAGTGTGTTGGGAGTGGATGAGAAAATGGGATAGCATAGAAGTTGTGCAAATGGGTGGTCGATGGTCAGCTGAAGGGCCTGTTTCCATGCTGCATCTCGAAACATCTGCCCGCGTTTGGCCCATATCCCTCTAAACTTTTCCTATTGAAGGACCGGTCCACATGTCGTTATTGTACCATTTCCTCTGGCAGCTCGTGGTGTATAGAAACATAGAAAATAGGTGCAGGAGTATGCCCACCACTGTGTAAAAAACTCAGATGATGAGTGAAATTGGAATGCATTCACTTTGAAGTAAGACCCTAGTTTATTTTGCTTACTTTAAAAAACCTCCATAATTCATAAAGTCTCATTCCTATTTTGTTTTCCTCTTGTAATATTGTCCGTTTCGGGTCTTGGACTCTGGCTCCCTCACTGTGTGATGTTGGCTTGTTTGCATTTCTATATGTAAACAATTATATTTGAAGCACTGAGTGCATTAGTGACACTTGGAATAGGTTTTCTGAAACAACGCTGTACAGCGGTAGAGTTGCTGCCTCACAGCCCAGAGACCCCACACCATCCTGACTACAGGTGCTGTCTGTACCGAGGTTGTACGTTCTCTCTGTGACCACGTGGGTTTTCCTCCGGGTGCTCCGGTTTCCTCCCATTCTAAAGACATACAGGTTTGTAGGTTAATTGGGTTCTGTAAATCTTCTCTAGTGTGGAGGATAGAAGCAGTGTGTGGGGATCATTGGCCAGCACAGACTCGGTGGGCTGAAGGGCATGTTTCCACACTGTATGACTCTATTCCAAAGATGTGTTGGTTAAGTGGCTTCTGTAAATCATCCCTAATGTGTAGGATGGAACTAGTGTAGGATATAACATAGGACTAGTGTGAACGGGCCATCAGTGGTCAGCTTGCATTCGGTGGGCTGAATGGGTCTGACTCCAAACCAAACAGTAATCATAGATACATAGACAATAGGTGCAGGAGGAGACCATTTGGCCCTTCGAGCCTGTACGCACCGCCATTCACTGTGATCATGGCTGATCATCCACAATCAGTAACCCGTGCCTGCCTTCTCCCCATATCCCTTGATTCCGCTAGCCCCTAGAGCTCTATCGAACTCAGCGTTGTGATCCTCACAGGTATTTAACCATTTCACTTTTTCCCCCTAATCGTTCCACAGAACAGTATGAAAGGAATCGTGAGAAGGTGGAATCATGGCGTCAGTGGCATTACGACGGTCTTTACCCTCCGTACCGGTACAACCGACACGTTTATTAAACAGAAGCCACAAGACAGCATCTCGGAATGAAGGTGCATGCGATGGGTTAAGCAAGGTCGTGCAGAGATTGGTTATGGAGCTGTGTCTTTTACAGCTTCACTAAAGTGGCAGAAATATCGAACTAGATCCTAGCTTCTAGATGTGTTCGAAGGAACTGCAGACGCTGGTTTAAACCGAAGATAGACACAAAATACTGGAGTAACTCAGCAGGTCAGGCAGCATCTCTGGAGAGAAGGAATGGGTGGCGTTTCGGGTTGAGACCCTTCTTCAGGCTGGTTTGGGATAATGGAAACGAGAGACATAGATGGTGGGTTTCTATCTCTATATCTCTCGTTTCTCTTATCCCTAACCAGTCTGACGAAGGGTTTCGACCTGAAACGTCACCCATTCCATCTCTCCTGAGAGATGCTGTGTGTCCCGCTGAGTTACTCCAGCTTTTTGTGTCTATCCTAGCTTCTAGAAGCTATTTACTGCTTTGGTAAATACAGTATCTTCACCTTTTATTAATAAATTAGGAAATTAATATTTTTTAAATCGAAGGTAGACACAAAATGCTGGAGTAACTCAGCGGGACAGGCAGCATCTCAGGAGAGAAGGAATGGGTGACATTTCGGGTCGAGACCCTTCTTCAGAAGGGTCACCGAAATGTCACCCATTCCTTCTCTCCAGAGATGCTGCCTGTCCCGCTGAGTTACTCCAGTGTCTACCTTCGATGTAAACCAGCATCTGCAGTTTTTCCCCAACACATTTTTTTTAGTAACGTCAATGTTATATTCTAAAAGAAATATAATAAAGTTGGAAGAGGTGGCCTTCCATGTGTAATAGCAGACGGCGAAAAAAACAGCCAGTTTCTCTTGAGCCACTGTCAGCATATTAACATCTTTTCCCTGGCCTTAGGTTTAAACTAAATCATTTAGCAAACTTTAACAAGCTTGAAAGATTAGCATTTTCTCTCATAATATTTGTGCCATTTAATTTCCTTTTTACTTTATTACCATGTGTATGTAATCTATACCTCAACTGCATGTAGAATGTAACAGAATAAATATTAAATTCCAATGATTTTGTTTGATTTTGTCAGAAATTTAACCCATTGTGCCAAGTTTCAGGGCAAGTGTGAAAACGCACACCTCCAGATTAAGAGACAGTTTCTTCCAAGTTATCAGGTTCACAAGTTATAGGAGTAAAATTAGGCCATTTGGCCCATCGAGTCCACTCCGCCATTCAATCATGGCTGATCTCTGCCTCCTAATCCCACTTTCCTGCCTTCTCCCCATAACCCTTCACACCCATTCTAATGAAGAATTTGTCTATCTCTGCTTTAAAAGTATCCACTGACTTGGCCTCCACAGCCCTCTGTGGCAATGAGTTCCACAGATTAACTACCCTCTGACTAAAGAAACCGTGCTATCCTCTCAACAACTAGAGAGTGGTCCTGATCTCCCATCTACCTCCTTGGAGACCTTCGGAAGAAGGGTCTCGACCCGAAACGTCACGCATTCTTTCTCTCCAGAGATGCGGCCTGTCCCATTGAGTTACCCCAGCATTTTGTGTCTATCTCCGGTATAAACTAGCATCTGCAGTTCCTTTCCTCACATTTCATTGGACTTTACCTTGCACTAAACGTTATTCCCTTTCTCCCGTATCTGTACACTGTGGCCGGCGTGACGGTAATCATGTTGTCTTTTGGCCACAACTAGGCAACGTGGGAGAGTGCAGGGGTATTTAACCTCACTGTGACAATCGTGGGCTTATTTGAAATGTCATGTCCAATTTGCTCAACTCCCCTCGTGAGAGGAAACAATTGTTTTCTACCATGCCTAGTTTCATCCTTTGCACATGGATGCTAAAGTCAGAGTCATACAGCGTGGAAACAGGCCCTTACTTCAGCCCAACTTAACCACGCCAACCAACATAATGCTTTCATAAGTCATACGAACCGTTTGGCCATTCGGCCCATCAATACTTCACCTTTCAATCATGGCTGATCTATCTTTCCCTCTCAACCCCATTCTCCTGCTTTCTCCTGTGTGGGTTTGTAGGTTGATTGGCCTCTGTAAATTGTCCCTAGCGTTTTAAGGGAGTGGATGAGAAAGTGGGACAACACAGAACTAGTGTGAATGGGTGATCGATGGTCAGCTTGGACTCGTGTACCCCAACATGCCCCATCTACACCAGTCCCACCAGCCGGCATTTGGCCCATATCCCTCCACACCTACCCCATCCATGTACCTGTCCAAATGTCTCTTAGAGTTGAACCAAATGATGCTGTCAACATTTTAACTTCCTCTATTGCACATATGAAATAAATTTGCAGCTGGAAACGTTTGCTGGAACATCTGGTTCAATGGAACACACTTATAAACGGGACAGAAACAGAGCCAGTTATTTTACACTCTACATGAATGAAGCGAGACACCGCTGGAAACACAATCAAAGTCATGCTGGAATTTCAAACATCATCATCAAATTTCCCCCTGGGGTCTGCCTGCACTTTTAGTAGGGCTGACCTGAGTGAGGAGAGAGAGTAAGGCACAACTTTTAAAACATTGATGAATTGATCACCAGATGTTCTGTGTAGGAAAGAACTGCAGATGCTGGTTTACACCGAGACACAAAATGCTGGAGTAACTCAGTGGGACAGACAGCATCTCTGAAGTCTTCTTCAGACTGGAGGGTCTTGACCCGAAACGTCACCTATTCCTTTTCTCCACAGATGCTGCCTGACCCACTGAGTTACTCCAGCACTCTGTGAAACGTCACCTATCCATGTTCTCCACAGATGCTGCCTGACCCGTTGAGTTACTCCAGCACTCTGTGAAACGTCACCTATCCATGCTCTCCAGGATTAGTTACGGTGAATTGGAAACAAACCCAGGTCTCCATTTATACTCTGGTAAACTTAAAAAAGAATCACCCACAATGCTCTGCTTCTTAATGGAGACACAAGGAACTGCAGACGCTGGAATCTGGAGCAAAACACAAAGTGCTGGAGGAACTCAGCGGGTCAGGCAGCATCTGTGGAGGGAATGGACTGGCGATGTTTCTCCAGTCTGCAGAAGCATTGCGATCAGTGAACATCGTCTGTCTATCGACCCCACTCCCCCCCCCTGGCCCTATACCCCTCTCTCCAGCTTTACATTTCCCTCCTCCTCTCTTCGTACCCGACACCCGTTTGTCTTCTTTTCACCTCCAGCCTTTGTCACTTACTCCACCCATCAAACTCCTCCCTCACATGTATCCACCTATCACTTAAGATAGGCACAAAATGCTGGAGTAACTCGGAGGGTCAGGCAGCATCTGTAGAGAAAAGCCTTGGGCCAAAACATCGCCTATTCCTTCTCTCCAGAGATGCTGCCTGACCCGCTGAGTTACTCCAGCACTTTGTGTATCTATCTTCAGTGCAAACCAGCATCTGCAGTTCCTTCCTCCACCCATCACTTGCCGGGCTTTGTCCTGCCCCCACCACTCTTTTCCAGCTTTCTCCCCCCTTACTCCATCAGCCTGAAGAAGGATCCCAACCTGAAACATCACCTCTCCATCCCCTCCCCAGATGCTGCCTGACCCTCCGAGTTCCTTCAGCACTTTGTTTGGTAGTTTGAGTTCAGTTTATTGTCACGTGTACCGAGGTACAGTGAAAAGCTTTTGTTGCATGCTAACCAGTCAGTGGAAAGACAATACATGATTACAATCAAGCCTTTTACAGTGTTATAGATACGTGTTAAGGGAATATCATCATCATATCATCATATATATACAGCCGGAAACAGGCCTTTTCGGCCCTCCAAGTCCGTGCCGCCCAGCGATCCCCGTACATTAACACTATCCTACACCCACTAGGGACAATTTTTACATTTACCCAGCCAATTAACCTACATACCTGTACGTCTTTGGAGTGTGGGAGGAAACCGAAGATCTCGGGAAAAAACCCACGCAGGTCACGGGGAGAAGTGCAAACTCCTTACAGTGCAGCACCCGTAGTCAGGATCGAACCTGAGTCTCCGGCGCTGCATTCGCTGTAAAGCAGCAACTCTACCGCTGCGCTACCGTGCCGTCATAATTAAATTATGAAATGTTGGTGCAGGAATAGAGATTTAAGAATGTCATATGAGTGGAATTAGGCCATTTGGCCCATCAAGTCTACTCCGCCATTCAGTCACGGCTGATCTATCTCTCCCTCCTAACCCCATTCTCCTGCCTTCTCCCCATAACATCTGACACCCGCACTAATCAAGAAGTGTGGGGCGATTGTAATATGAGTTTGTAGATCTGCTTCTGAGGCTAACACGCAAATAGTCGCCTAGGTTGGGCGCCATCTTGGGAGTGTTTGTTGACCCTGTTTGCGGGTTACAAATATAACGTTGGCATCCCACTCACCTCCTTCCGCGTTCATTGTACATCCAAATGGAGAAATTAGAAAAAATGCTGTTTATTCATAGTTTAAAAAAAAGACTCTGGGTTTAAATCCGTGGCAGTACAAAATAGCACGGTTCTCCACTAGTGCCGTTCATAAACCTCAGATATAGTTGACATAGTAGTGTGATATTCTGCACCGGGGCTTCCTGCAATCAGGAATCACTTTGAACTGCTCAGAAATCTGCCGTGTTCTTCGCCTCTGGGCAGCAGCAGTTCTCCCCCTATTTTTGGACCTTTCCTCTCCTGCAGAAAGAGGAAGAGAATACAGAGAGGTCAGTATGGAAGACGGAACTGCAGATGCTGGTTAATACTGAAGATAGGCACAAAGTGCTGGAGTAACTCGGGCGGGTCAGGCAGCGTCTCTGGAGAAGAGGAATAGGCGACGTTTTGGGTAGAGACACTGATCTGACCCTGAGGGGCCTGATGAAGGGTCTCGACCCGAAACGTCACCTATTCCTTTTCTACATAAACGTCCGTATTTGGATAATTGGTACCAATAAATTAACCCACGATATTTATCGTACAGCTATTTCCACCTTCACTGAAGTAAAACATCTCAAAGCAATTTACAAATGTGATTCTGAAAGTTTAGTTTATTGTCACATGCACTGAGGTACTGTGAAAATGTTTTTCATAAGTTCTAGGAGCAGAATTAAGCCATTCGGCCCATCAAGTCTACTCCGCCATTCAATCATGGCTGGTCTATCTTTCCCTCTCAACTCCATTCTCCTGCCTTCGCCCCATAGCCCCTGACACCATTTTAGTTGTGTGCTAACCAGTCAGTGGATAGAAACAAAAATGATTGAATAAAGATACAGCATGGAACCAAGCCCTTCGGCCCATCGAGTCCATGCCGATCACCTGAGCTCTACGTTATTCCACTTTCTCATCCACTCCCTACACACTAGGGGGCAATTTACTGGTCAATCAATCTACAAACCTACTGAGTTACTCTTGAGGGGCAACTATTTTTACACAGAGGGTGGTGGGTGTATGGAACGAGCTGCCGAAGGAAGTAGTTGAGGCAGGTACTATGATAATGTTTCAGGAACATTTAGACATGTACATGGATAGGACAGGTTTGGAGGGATATGGGCCAAACACAGGCAGGTGGGACTAGTGTAGATGGGGCATGTTGGTCGGTGTGGGCAAGTTGGGCCGAAGGGGCTGTTTCCACACTGTATCACTCTATGACGTACAAAACCACAGCTTCAAATGGGTCAATCGTGGTTCTGTGATGAAAAACAGCCAAGGTCCGAGGTGGGTGTTCTTGGAGAAATACACAGCCAGAGTTTCCAGACACATTCACAAACCTGGACACCACTAGACATTTTTAACAGAGTTTCCTACCACGGGTGACTGACGTATCAGCCTTGAATAAACTAAATGAAGGGATTTGAAAGAAGAGTATCTGAAGAAGGGTCTCGACATGAAACGTCACCCATTCCTTCTCTCCAGAGATGCTGCCTGTCCCGCTGAGTTACTCCAGCTTTTTGTGTCTATCATCTGTCAATCAGGCTGGTTTTAAAAACATATATTATATGTAACGATAAATGAGTCATGAGGAAAATGGCTCCAGTCCACAGTTGGAAGGTGGCTGGAAACTTACATTTGTTTGAACAGTGGTCAAATGTGTTTCACCACAGTCTGACACATTCACATCTATATTATATTATTCATAATTTTAGAGCTATATTTTGGTATCCTCACATTCTGGGCAATTTATTAGTTTAGTTTAGCGATACAGTGCGGAAACAGGCCCTTCGGCCCACCGATCCCTGCACATTAATGCTATCCTACACACTAGGGACAATTTACATCTCTACTTAGCCAATTAACCTATAAACCTGCACGTCTTTGGAGTGTGGGAGGAAATCGAAGAACTCAAGAGAAAACCCACGCAGGTCACGGGGAGAACGTGCAAACTCCGTACAGACAGCGCCCGTGGTCAGAATGGAACCCGGGTCTCTGGCGCTGTGAGGCAGCAACTCTACCGCTGCGCCACCGTGCCGGACTTATAGGGGAACATGCAACCTGAATTTAGCCAAAGAGTCAAATTGAGACATGATTTCTACTTGAGACTCGCAACATCATCTCTCCTTGTGTCTGCTTATTCATTTGTCTTACTAGTAACAGGGAATAGTAAGAGCAGGGTCTCGACCCGAAACGTCACCCATTCCTTCTCTCCCGAGATGCTGCCTGACCTACTGAGTTACTCCAGCATTTTGTGAATAAATAGTAAGAGCCAAGATACACATCTAGTTATTAATATCTACTCTGAAATTAATTCTTTAATTTTTGTCAGGAGGAACTGCAGGTGCTGGTTTACAGCGAAGATAGACACAAAATGCTGGAGTAACTCAGCTGGTCAGGCAGCATCTCTGGAGAGAAGGAACAGGTGATGTTTCGGGTTGGGACCCTTCTTCAGACAGTCTGAGGAAGGGTCCCAACCTGAAACGTCGCCTATTCCTTCTCTCCAGAGATGCTGCCTGACCCGCTGAGTTACTCCAGCATTTTGTGTCTATCTTTAGTGTTCGATTCGTTTTACTTGGAATGGATGAATGTAGTAGTAAATTGTCAAATATTAGTAACAATTAATGAGGTATAACAGAGTTCTAAACCATTGAAAACTCAATAATCGTAGAAAGGCCCACCTTCAACATTCCATCTCTCTCCCACTGAAACAAGCCACAGTTTCTGAAAAACACACTCAAAAATATTAATGTGTGAAAGGCTGATTATTCAGAACATTTCCCAATACCATTATAATCGACAAATTACATTTATAGATAGGGCACCTTCCAAAGCATTAATCAAATAAAACAATACAAATACAAGGATGAACATGTTTTTATAAAATACACACTTAAGAACATATTATGTGAAAATAAATTTACAATTGACATAGTAGCTTTCACATCCTCAAAACATCACAGAGCACGATGCAATTAATGAAATACTTGTTGAAATGTATGGACTTCAACATTAGAAAGACAGCAGTTTGTTCAGTTCATTCTATTTAAAAACAAGATGAAAATGACAAAAATCTTTTATAACAGTGTTAGTTGGGGAATCATTGCAGCTGAACACTCCCTTTTCTACTATAAACCCCATTGTATTTATATAATCTGAGGGAACAGATGAGGTTTCAGATAAACACTTCTGAATGATATTAAAATGTGATCCCGAGTAAAAGATTGCCTTCATTGGTATAGTTGGTGATAGGATGGTTCAGTTGCCTGATCACAGCTGGGAAAAAACTGTCCCAAAATCTCCAGATCCAGGGACAGTTTCTTCCCGGCTGTTATCAGGCAACTGAACCATCCTATCACCAACTGGAGAGCGGCCCTGACCTCCCATCTACCTCATTGGAGACCCTTGGACTATCTTTAATCAAACTTTACCTTGCACTAAATGTCACTACCTGTATCTGTACACGGTGCATAGCTCAATTGTAATCATGTATAGACTTTCCACTGACTGGATAGCACGCAACACAAAAGCTTTTCACTGTACCTCGGTAGAAGGCGGTACAGCTGGTGCAGATTCAGGCCCTTCGGCCCACGATGTCTGTGCCGTACATGATGATAAGACCATCACTAATCTCATGCACATAATCCATATCCCTTCATATCCATGTGCCTGTCCAAAGCACATGGGGGAGCCCAGAACCAGGGGCCAGTTTAAGAATAAAGGGTAGGCCATTTAGAACGGAGATGAGGAAAAACATTTTCAGTCAGAGAGTTGTAAACCTGTGGAATTCTCTGCCTCAGAAGGCAGTGGAGGCCAATTCTCTGAATGCATTCAAGAGAGAGCTAGATAGAGCTCTTAAGGATAGCGGAGTCAGGAGGTATGGGGAGAAGGCAGGAACGGGGTACTGACTGAGAATGATCAGCCATGATCACATTGAATGGCGGTGCTGGCTCGAAGGGCCGAATGGCCTCCTCCTGCACCTATTGTCTACATGAACGCCACTATTGCATCTGCCTCCACGAGGGTCCTTCTTCAGACTAGTGAAGTCTTAAGGATTCTAACCCGAAACTTCACCCATTCCTTCTCTCCAGAGATGCTGCCTGAGCCCGCTGAGATACTCCAGCATCTTGTGTCTATCCTCCACAGTGTACGTGATAAAGGGAATAACGGTTAGTGCACGATAAAGTCCCGTGAAGTCTGATTAAAGATAGTCTGAGTGTCTCCTATGAGGTAGTAGCTGAGGTTGCTGATACAATGGTTCAATTGTCTAACTAACACTTTGTGTTCTACGCAAGAACTTAATTTGATTAGTACAGGTGTCAGGGGTTATGGGCAGAAGGCAGGGGAATGGGGTTAGGAGGGAGAGATAGATCAGCCATGATTGATACACAGACACATAGACAATAGGTGCAGGAGGAGGCCATTCGGCCCTTCGAGCCAGCACCGCCATTCAATGTGATCATGGCAGATTATCCACAATCAGTACCCCGTTCCTGCCTCCTCCCCATATCCCTTGATTCCGCTCGCCCTAAGAGTTCTATCTAACTCTTTTGAATGCAGAGTAGACTTGATCGGCCAAATGGCCTAATTCGATTCCTATTTCTTATGACCTAAGATTCCAGCATCTTGTCTAGCACACTGTGAACGCCCTTACTACGTCAGAATATTGCTACGTTTGGCCCTCCCTCAGCAGTACCCCGGCCTCATAGCAGAAGCGTCCACCTCATGGGGCTGGAAACTGGAAGTGTCCTGAGCTAACTCTGCCACCACCATCGTCTACTGTACAAGTGATGGCTCCCACTGATTGTCGCCGGAAGCTCGCGTCCTTTTCAGGACGGACGATGACAGCGATGTCAACATTTGAAACATGGATGATGGACAAAGAAAGAAGAAGCAGCACCCCAGGCAAGACCTACCTGCAGTGTTTCTTTGGTAATCTTGTTAATGCTACTGCTCTGCTGCCACAGGGGCATTTAAAGAATCGCTTGACTGCATCGTGCCAGTGGAAGTCATGGTTTTCACTCACGCACGTCTCCAGCGGCTTG
The DNA here is from genome assembly GCF_053455715.1 of Rhinoraja longicauda. Taxonomy (NCBI): domain Eukaryota; kingdom Metazoa; phylum Chordata; class Chondrichthyes; order Rajiformes; family Arhynchobatidae; genus Rhinoraja; species Rhinoraja longicauda. The sequence goes on from NC_135975.1 coordinate 1,745,914, forward strand.
AAGTGTGAATATTTGCACTGCAATGAAAATAAGAAACTGTTAAGTACAATCAGTGTGTAGCTGCAGAAACAACCACACCATGTATTCACATTTTAAAATAATCAATAATTTTGGGGATCTGGACAAGCTTAACACTGAGACACAATGAACTGCAGATGCTGGTTTACAACAACAAAATAACAACAGAGTGCTGGAGTAACTCAGCGGGTCAGGCAGCATCTGTGGAGAACATGGATAGGTGACGTTTCACAGAGTGCTGGAGTAACTCAGCGGGTCAGGCAGCATCTGTGGAGAACATGGATAGGTGACGTTTCACAGAGTGCTGGAGTAACTCAGCGGGTCAGGTAGCATCTGTGGAGAACATAGATAGGTGACGTTTCACAGAGTGCTGGAGTAACTCAGCGGGTCAGGCAGCACGTGTGGAGAATGTGAATAGGTGCCATTTTGGGTCGGGCCCTTCTTCAGACTGATTGTAGGGTGGGGGTTGGACTACCATTGGACTACCTTTGATCGGACTTTACTGGCACTGAACGTTATTCCCCTATCATGTATCTAGACACTGTGGACGGCTCGATTGTGATCATGTGTTGTCTTTCCGCTGACTGGTTACCACGCAACAAAAGCTTTTCACTGCATGTGACAATAAACTAAACTGAAGTGAAGAACAGTCTCTAAAGATGATGAGAGGAAATCAGCTTTGTAGTCAAGAGGCATCTGGAAGGAGACTACAGATACCTAAAAACATTTTTTTGTTTGTTTTAGTTTAACAGATACAGGGCGGAAACAGGCCCTTCGGCCCACCGGGTCCGTGCCGACCAGCGAGCCCCGCACATTAACGCTATCCTACACCCACTAGGGACATTTTTTTTTACATTCACCAAGCCAATTAACCTATGTATGTCTTTGGAGTGCGGGAGGAAACCGAAGATCTTGGAGAAAACCCACACAGAACACGTACAAACTCCGTACAGACACGACCCGGAGTCAGGATTGAACCCGGGTCTCTGGCGCTGCATTCGCTGTAAGGCAGCAACTCTACCGCTGTGCCACCGTGACCGCCCATAAAAAAGCGCTGGGCTAAGTGTGCTTACAGGAAGACCGGAAACATTTGTACATCTCATACAGACATGCCCTGCGTGAAACAAAATTTGTCTGAATTCCATTAAACATTCACCACACTAACAATTAAACTAAATTATGTGTTGTTTCTACATAAAATGTCTTGTAAAAACCAATTCCAGCGTGATTTAAATGATCATCTTACACGCAACATGACATTGCCTTTTGTGCAAACAGCCTTCAGCTCCCTGGCGATGAGTTCCAGAATAATATTCATCTCCAAATAATTAGCCATGATTGCGTCAGACAAAAATGAATAAAAAGTTGTCAACGTTAACCATTTATTGAACCAAGTTTGGTAAAAAAAATAAAGATTGATAGGTTCTTGATTTGTACGGATGTCAAAGGTTATGGGGAGAAGGCAGGAGAATGGGGTTGAGAGGGAGAGATAGATCAGCCATGATTGAGTGGCGGAGTTGACTCGATGGGCCGAATGGCCTAATTCTGCTCCTATGACATATGGACGTAATAGACCATAATGTCTATTACAAAATCCTTGCTCAAGTTCTGTGCTGTATTTCCCCCTGAATCTCTCTCTGACCCATAATACACAAGAGTTCTCTTTATTCAAAAATCCACTGCCTTTTCATGCTATTTTTGATGAATTACTTCTCAATCAATTTTGAACTTTATAGCTGCTAGTTGCTTTGCTTATAGCACTGTCCTCTATTCGGGCACGCTGAGAGGAAATGGCCAGAGCTGCTGCTTCACAGCACCCAAGACCCATGTTCAATCCGGACTTCATAGAAACATAGAAAATAGGTGCAGGAGTAGGCCATTCGGCCCTGCGAGCCTGCACCGCCATTCAATATGATCATGGCTGATCATCCATCTCAGTATCCCGTACCTGCCTTCTCTCCATACCCCCTGATCCCTTTAGCCACAAGGGCCACATCTAACTTCAGGTGCTATCTGTGTGTGGAGACGGCACATCGTCCCTGTTACTGAGTGGGTTTCCTCCGGGTGCTCCGGTTTCCTCCCACATTCCAAAGACGTGCGGGTTTGTAGGTTAATCGGCCCTCTGCAAATTGCCCCCCCGTGCGTAGGGAGTGGATGAGAAAGTGGGATAATATAGAACTAGTGTGAACGAGTGATCGCTTGTCAGCATGGACTCGATGGGCTGAAAGGCCTGTTTCCGTGCTGAATCTCTTACAGTTTAAAGTAAAGAAACAGCATGATTTTGCCCAATATGGCAATCATTAGATTGCCTATGCCCTGAGGACGGTCAATGGATCATCAAACTTAATTTCAATTTTAGCCTGGCAAGATCTTTTTCCTCCTATAAAATATATGATCCACCTCAAAGAAATAATGAACAAAATCTGGAGTTATTTAACATAACTTGTAGATTTTACATCTGGTCCCTGTTAGAACATAGACATAAGGAACAGTCGAAACTGGAATCTTGAGCAAAACACTAAATGCTGGAGGAACTCAGCAGGTCAGGCAGCAGCTGTGGAGATGTTTTGGGTCAGGGGTGTAGGAAAGAAAACTGCAGATGCTGGTTTAAATCGAAGGCGGACACAAAAAGCTGGAGTAGCTCAGCGGGTCAGGCAGCATCTCCGGAGAGCAGGAATGGGTGACGTTTCGGGTCGAGACCTTTCTTCAGGCTGACGGATGTTTTGGGTCGAGACCCTTTTTCAGACCCTTCTTTAGACTCTCACACAGTCTGTCTCCTGTGACGGAGTGATTGTTCTCCATTAAATATTGCTATTATACCTGCCTCCTCTGGCAGCTCACTCCATGGTTTCGATTAGATCGTTCCCCTATCACAAACCTATGTCCTCTGCTTCGTCATTCCCCTACTCTGGGCAAAAGACTCTGTGTATTCATCCCATCAATTCTCACATGTTTTTGTACTCCTCTATAAGATCAGCCCTCAGCCTCCTGCACTCCAAGAAATAAAGTCCAAGCCTGCCCAACCGTCCCCTAGAGCTCAAGCCGAAGTCCTGGCAACAGCCTGATACATCTTCTCTGCACCCTTTCCAGCTGAACCGCATCCTTCCTCCAGCAGGATGGCCAAAACTGAACACACTCCTCTAACTGCGACCGCACCAGCACCTTGTACATCTGTAACATAACCTTTCAAACCTCTGGGAAAGTCACGGGACTGCTTAAGGACGGTCAGCAGAGCAAGTAGTGTCTCAGGAATTTGACTGAGTTTTTTTGAAGAGGTGGCCAAGAAAATTGATGATGGCCGCCCTTCGAGCCAGTAGACGCTGTCTTCATGTACTTCAGCAAAACCTTTAACGAGGTACGACACAGTAGGCTGGTCTGGAAGTTATGCCAGATGGGACCCAAGCGAGCTGCCCAACTGAATACAAAATTGGCTTGAAGGTAGGAGACAAAGTGTGGTGGTACTAGATTTTATTTCAGACTGGAGGCCTGTAACAAATGGTGTGGCGCAGGGCTGGGCCCCGAGTCCAACGTTGTTCATTATGTGTTCATTGATGTGTTGGATGAGAATGTAGGTGGCATGGTTAGCAAGTTTGTGGAGGACACTAATATTGGTAGGCAGTGAAGAAGGTTATCTAAGATCACAACACTATCTGATGAATTGGGCCAGAGAATGGCAGATGGAGTTTAATTCAGATAAACACAATGTGTTGCAAGGCAGACACAAGATGCTGGAGTAACTCAGCGGGTCAGGCAGCATCTCGGGAGTGAAAGAATGGGTGATGTTTCGGGTCGAGTGCCTTCTTCAGTCTGAAGATAGATTTGGTTTGGAGAGACACAGCGGGTGGCACAGCAGCGTGGCTTGTAGAGCCGCTGCCTCACAGCACCAGAGACCCGGGCTCGATCATCACCTCGGGTGCTGTCTGTGTGGAGTTTGCACGTTCTCCCTGTGACCTTGTGGGTTTCCTCCCACATCCCAAAGATGTGCGGGTTTATAGGTTAAGTGCCCTCTGTAAATTGCCCCCTAGTGTGTAGGGGGTGGATGAGAAAGTGGGATAACATGGAACTCGTGTGAGCGGATGATCGATGCTGGCGTGGGGCTGAGGGGCTGTTTCCATGCTGTATCTCTAAACTAAGATATGGCTTAGTGCAAAAAACCTGATGCAAGATCCAATATTCTACTGAAAGTTTTTGTTCTTTGAAGTAACATAGAAACATAGAAAATAGGTGTAGGAGGCCATTTGGCCCTTTGAGCTAGGATCACCATTCATTGTGATCATGGCTGATCATCCACAATCAGTAACCCATGCCTGCCTTCTCCCCATATCCCGTGATTCCACTAGCCCCTAGAGCTCTATCTATCTCTCTTTTAAATTCATCCAGCGAATCGGCCTCCACTGCCCTCTGTGGCAGCGAATTCCACAAATTCACAACTCTCTGGGTGAAAATGTTTTTCTCACCTCAGTTTTAAATGGCCTCCCCTTTATTGTAAGACGGTGGCCCCTGGTTCTGAACTTCCCCAACATTGGGAACATTTTTCCTGCATCTAGCTTGTCCAGTCCTTTTATAATTTTATAAGTACTTCAAAAATGAATAGTTTAGGAACAACAAAAAATAAAATCAGCCCGAGGAAGAATTGAAAGAACATTTAGCGCGAGTACATTTTCTTCTCTTGTTACTGCACAATTGTGGACGTGAAGGGGGCTGGTAAAGATGAAATCTCTCCTGTTTTAAGGAAGCCAGTTGTTTCTCATTAACCAAAATAACCAGTAATTACATTGTACTAAAACATGTTTACCATGGAATGTTTTATTACGCTCTCAAAAGGTCTTGTTGGTCGCAACATTTAATGAGTTTACAAAGAAAAGCAAATTCCATGTCAACCCTCCCCCCCCTCGTGTTCACCTATTACCACGCCTCACCCTGCCCCGGCTCTCATCCAGCTTTCTCCCACTCCCACCCTACAATCAATCTGAAGAAGGGCCCCAAACCAAAATGCCACCTATTCACATTCTGCAGAGATGCTGCCTGACCCGCTGAGTTACTCCAGCACTCTGTGAAACGTCACCTATCTATGTTCTCCACAGATGCTGCCTGACCCGCTGAGTTACTCCAGCACTCTGTGAAACGTCACCTATCCATGTTCTCCAGAGATGCTGCCTGACCCGCTGAGTTACTCCAGCACTCTGTGAAACGTCACCTATCCATGTTCTCCAGAGATGCTGCCTGACCCGCTGAGTTACTCCAGCACTCTGTGAAACGTCACCTATCCATGTTCTCCACAGATGCTGCCTGACCTTCAGAAAGCCTTCGACAAGGTCCCACACAGGAGATTAGTGGGCAAAATTAGGGCACATGGTATTGGGGGTAGGGTACTGACATGGATAGAAAATTGGTTGACAGACAGAAAGCAAAGAGTGGGGATAAATGGGTCCCTTTCGGAATGGGAGGCAGTGACCAGTGGGGTACCGCAAGGTTCGGTGCTGGGACCCCAGCTATTTACGATATACATTAATGACTTAGACGAAGGGATTAAAAGTACCATTAGCAAATTTGCAGATGATACTAAGCTGGGGGGTAGTGTGAATTGTGAGGAAGATGCAATAAGGCTGCAGGGTGACTTGGACAGGTTGTGTGAGTGGGCGGATACATGGCAGATGCAGTTTAATGTAGATAAGTGTGAGGTTATTCACTTTGGAAGTAAGAATAGAAAAGCAGATTATTATCTGAATGGTGTCAAGTTAGGAGGAGGGGGAGTTCAACGAGATCTGGGTGTCCTAGTGCATCAGTCAATGAAAGGAAGCATGCAGGTACAGCAGGCAGTGAAGAAAGCCAATGGAATGTTGGCCTTCGTAACAAGAGGAGTTGAGTATAGGAGCAAAGAGGTCCTTCTACAGTTGTACCGGGCCCTGGTGAGACCGCACCTGGAGTACTGTGTGCAGTTTTGGTCTCCAAATTTGAGGAAGGATATTCTTGCTATGGAGGGCGTGCAGCGTAGGTTCACTAGGTTAATTCCCGGAATGGCGGGACTGTCGTATGTTGAAAGGCTGGAGCGATTGGGCTTGTATACACTGGAATTTAGAAGGATGAGGGGGGATCTTATTGAAACATATAAGATAATTAGGGGATTGGACATATTAGAGGCAGGAAACATGTTCCCAATGTTGGGGGAGTCCAGAACAAGGGGCCACAGTTTAAGAATAAGGGGTAGGCCATTTAGAACGGAGATGAGGAAGAACTTTTTCAGTCAGAGAGTGGTGAAGGTGTGGAATTCTCTGCCTCAGAAGGCAGTGGAGGCCAGTTCGTTGGATGCTTTCAAGAGAGAGCTGGATAGAGCTCTTAAGGATAGCGGAGTGAGGGGGTATGGGGAGAAGGCAGGAACGGGGTACTGATTGAGAGTGATCAGCCATGATCGCATTGAATGGCGGTGCTGGCTCGAAGGGCTGAATGGCCTACTCCTGCACCTATTGTCTATTGTCTATTGACCCGCTGAGTTACTCCAGCACTCTGTGAAACGTCACCTATCCATGTTCTCCACAGATGCTGCCTGACCCGCTGAGTTACCCCAGCACTCTGTGACCTGAAATGACACTGTTTATCCTTTCCCCTCACTGTCAGCAGTCATTTAATTTTCTGGCATCTCTCCCACAACCAGATCACCCACAGTTTCTACCCTTATTTCGTTTAACTACCATGGATATATTCCAAAGACAGACACAAAAAGCTGGAGTAACTCAGCGGGTCAGGCAGCATCTCTGGAGAGAAGGAATGGGCGACGTTTCAGGTAGAGACCCTTCCTCAGACTGGGAGTCAGGGGAAAGGAGAACGAGAGATATAGAAATGTCACCTATTCCTTTTCTCCAGAGATGCTGCCTGAGCCGCTGAGTTAGTCCAGCCTTTTGTCTATCCTCGGATTAAACCCGCATCTGCAGTTCCTCCCTAGGCAAGGATATATTCCATGTGGGCTTCCATCTGTTTTCAAAGATGCTGAACCCCATAAAACTTCCTCTTTTAATATCCCATGTGGCACTTCATGTTTGCGTTAACCGCAATAGCTGTAATTTCCCTGTATTTTCAGAACATGCGCTCAGCACTTTCATTAAGAACCCTACCCGCGTCGTATGGCAAGGATGTATTCCTGATCTTCCAATCTACATCATTGCAGACGGTGCACTTTTTTTGCGTGCTATTTCTCGCTCCTATATTCCACAGTCTGTTTCCTTTCTCTTTGGTATTGCCAGTTGCATTCATGCAAGGTAGGATTTGCCTGGGTAGCAACGCTTCCATTGTGTCTCCGTACATGTGATAATAACAAACCAACACAATACCAATTTCCATTCTCATAGTTACCTTCTAATCTCTAATATTCCTTAGATAGACACAACAAGCTGGAGTAACTCAGTGGGACAGGCAGCATCTCTGGAGGGAAGGAACGGGTGACGTTGCGGGTTGAGACCCTTAGTTATTTTCTTAGTTTAGAGAAACAATGTGGATGCAGGCCCTTCCAGTCTGCCGACCATTGATCACCATACACTGGTTTAGTTTAGTTTAGAGATACAGCGCGGAAACAGGCCTTTCGGCCCACCGAGTCCGCGCTGACCAGCGATCCCCGCACACTAACACTACTCTGCACACACCAGGGACAATTTACACATTCACCGAGCCAATTAACCTATATACCTGTACGTCTTTGGAGTGTGGGAGATAACCGAAGATCTTGGAGAAAAGCCGCTTCACGGGGAGAACGTATAAACTCCGTACAGCCAGCACCCGTGGTCGGGATCGAACCCGGGTCTCCGGCGCTGCAAGGCAGCAACTCTACCGCTGCGCCACCGTGCCACACAGCAGTTGTATCCTATACACTGAGTACAATTCACAGAAGCCAATTAACCTACAAATTTGCACGTCTTTGGGACGTGGGAGGAAACTGAAGCACCCGGAGAAAACCCACGCAGGTCACGGGGAGAACGTACAAACTCCATACAGACTGCAACCGTAGTCGGGATTGAATCCGGGACTCTGGCGCTATGAGGCAGCAACTCTACCACTGCACCATCGTGCTGCCCCAAGGTGAGTAAAGGAGGAAAGACAGGTAGAGATAGGGTTCTTGGGGAAGGAGAGAGTTTCCAAGCAAAGGACCCTGAAGACTGAACGCTTGACGAAAAATTGGGCAAGACAACAAATAGATTTAAAGTCGATTTAACGACGATCACATACCAGGGAGGGAAGTCTGTCCAACTAAAGTCACTTACCGTTTTGCAACTCACAACCCGACACTTCATCTCACGGATACTCTTCATTTTTTCTTCCATTTGTTCTTTCTTCACGAGTGGCTCAAAATATTGTTCCTGAAGCTCTATTTCTGCCTGTTGAAATAAAGAACAAATTCTCAACACCATATTTAGCGTATCTGGAACAATGATCAGTATGGGGCAAGCTGTTTTTTACACAGAGGTTGGTGGTGGAGGTAGATATCATCGTGGCGTGTAAGAGACATGGATAAGCACATGGATGTGCCGGGAATGGAGGGATATGGATCACGTGCAGGCAGGTAAAAGATGGTCTTGGCATCATATTCAGCACGGACATTGTGGGCCGAAGGGCCTGACCCTGTGCTGCACTGTTCCATGTTCCAGATGGTGAGATTTGTCACAATTCAAAAACACGACGCCATGACATAAAAACAGCTTTTTTTCCACGAGTAGTAGCTCTAAATAACTGAAAGTCTGTAGCCTCTTTTTGCTCTGGTTTATTTCATTCACATGTTTAAACTATAAAGTTGTATTCTTAATTTTTTTATGTTTTATGCTTTATTCTTAATGTTTACTGTATGTTCGTGTTGTTACTTGCGAGCGGAGCACCAAGGCACATTCCTTGTATGAGTACATACTTGGCCAATAAACTTATTCAATTCAATTCAATTCAAAACAACACAAAACCAACAACATCTTCTGAATTGGTTCACAGCCGGTCACGTGTCGATGCCCAGAAGCAACTGACACGATTCTCTCCTCTTCTACAGAGGAAGCTGCTTTAGATTTCTCTATAAACCAGTGTCCTAATATTCAAGGTGTTTACACCTTATTCCACTGGGGAGCAGAGTACTGGAAACATTATGCTTTGTAACAGGAGATGTTAGTGAATTTTTAAATGGTGGACACCATCCTGGCCACGCTCTCATCTCGCTGCTACCACAGGAGTCTGAGAACTGTAACATCCAGGTTCAGGAACAGCTTCTTCCCAAAAACCATCAGGCTATTGAACACAAAGGGTGGTGGGTGTATGGAACGAGCCGCCGGAGAAGGGAGTTGGGGCAGGTACTACGGCAATGTTTAAGAAACATTTAGACAGGTACATGGATAGGACAGGTTTCGAGGGATATGGACCAAGCGCAGGCAGATGGGACTAGTGTAGATGGGGCACATTGGCCGGTGTGGGCAAGTTGGGCTGAAGGGCCTGTTTCCACGCTGTATCACTCGGTGACTACTAACTCCAACTAAACTTCAAACTATGAACTGTCAGGATTTTGGGCTTTGTCGCGCTCAGGATTTTGGACTTCGCTTTGTACTATATTTGCTTCTTAATTTATTGAACTATTTTTTTTGTTTATAACGCTGTCCATTGATCATTGTGTTTACAAATCTATTGCGATGCTGCAAGTGAGAATTTCATTGTTCAGTTTCAGTAGAGAACAATTAAACTGTTGATTAATAACAACTACGTCTCTTATCTAAAAATATAATTTTACGTATATATAGACTGCCAATCTTTCAAATTGAAATACAAAATAGTCAACAAAGTGCTGGAGTAACTCTGGGGTCAGGCAGCATCTGTGGGGGAGATGGATATGTGACTTTGTAAGTCGGGGCCCTTCCTCAGTATGATGCGGGGAGGGGGGGTGTCACTGATATAAAATATCTGCATCTATTTACGTTATACGAAATATCATACAAAGTCCAACCATTTTCTTTGCCTCATACTAATAATACCATTGGTCACTTCTAAAGACTCAATTGAAACTTGTGATCTGCGAGATGGAACAATAGACTTTCGAGATACAGTACGGAAACATGCCCTTCGGCCCACCGAGTCCGCGCCAACCAGCCATCACCCCCACACTGGCACTATCCTGCACACCTGGGTCAATTTACAATTTTTACGGATGCCAATTAACCTTCAAACCTGCACGTCTTTGGAGCGTGGGAGGAAACCGAAGATCTCGGAGAAAACCCACGCAGGTCACGGGGAGAACGTACAAACTCCGTACAGACGGCACCCGTGGTCGGAATCGAACCCGGGTCTCTGGCGCTGTGAGACAGCGACTCTACCGCTGCGCCACCGTGCTGCCTATAGTGACAGACGCACAGGACATGTGCGCTTCGGTAAAAGAGTCAAGAAAAAAATGTTACTCAAAACGGACATTTCATAACCTGCGAGAAGTCTGAGTTAGCTGGTGTTTCTGCGCCAGATTGAGAATATCTGAGTGGAACACTGACTGCCATTATATGACTAGGAACAACATGGTCTGAGTGTAAACCACAACTGGCTGCATTCCATTCCATACAGTGCTGCAGTTAGAGACACGAGCAAAGACTGACGGTACCTCCTTGACTGCGCCAACGTGTCGTGACTTTGCATTTAATATCTTCTGAAACTCTTCTGATTCCAGGTACTCCATCTGGGCTCGATGCTTCTTTGTAATTGGTTCATCATTGCCTTTGTGTATAATAAAGAATTTAAAAGTTTGGACAAATTGCTCGAACGTCAACAGTCTTTGCAAGTAAGTGGGAAAAACCCCCAAACTACAGCAGTGTAAATTGTTCACCAATCTCGGTTTGCATTAGACATCCAAGAGACACTGGACAAGTTTGCGAATAAAAATCCCACAGGTCTGAAATTATTTCTGTGGTACAAGGTTGTCAGTTTCAGTGGATGTGGCAGAGTTTCAGTTTCTTTACACATCTACATTCCCAACAATATCAGATTTTTTTTTACCAGCGTCGGCCGAGGTTCAGTGTTTAAACATTGTTTAGTTTAGAGATACCGCGCGGAAACAGGTCCTCCGGTCCATCGATCCGTGCCGACCAGCAATCCCCGCACATTAACACTGCCCTACACACACAGGGGACAATTAACATTGATACCAAGCCAATTAACCTACAAACTTGTACATCTTTGGAGTGTGGGAGGACACCGAAGATCTTGGAGAAACCCCAATTATGTACAATACCATACTTGGTTATAGCGGAAATCGTCAATAATGATTAGTACAGGTGTCAGAGGTTATGGGGAGAAGGCAGGAGAATGGGGTTAGGAAGAAGAGATAAATTAGCCAAGATTGAATGGCGAATAGACTTGATGGGCCGAATGGCCTAATTATACTCCTATTCCTTATTGAGTCATAGAGTGATACAGTGTGGAAACAGGCCCTTCAGCCCAACTTGCCCACACTGGCCAACATGTCCAAGCTCCCACCTGCCTGCGTTTGGTCCATATCCCTCCAAACCTGTCCCATCCATGAACTTGTCTAAATGTTTCTTAAACGATGGGATAGTCCCAGTCTCAACTACCTCCTCTGGCAGCTTGTTCCATACACCCACCACCCTTTGGGTGAAAAGGTTACCCCTCGGATTCCTACTAAATCTTTTCCCCTTCACATTGAACCTATATCCTCTGGTCCTCGATTCCCCTACTCTGGGCAAGAGACCGTGCATCTACCGATCTATTCCTCTCATGATTTTGTACACCTCTATAAGATCTCATCCTCCAGCACTCCAAGGAATAGAGACCCAGCCTACTCAACCTATAGCTCACACCCTCTAGTCCTGGCAACATCCTCGTAAATCTTTTCTGAACCCTTTCAAGCTTGATAATATCTTTCCTTTAACATGGTGCCCAGAAATAAACACAATATTCTAAATGCAGTCTCACCAACGTCTTATACAACTGCAACATGACCTCCCAACTTCTATACTCAGTATTCTGACTGATGAAGGCCAATGTGCCTAAAGCCTTTTTGACCACCTTATCTACCAGCGACTCGACCTTCAAGGAACCATGCACCTGCACTCCTAGATCGCTCTGCTCTACAACACTCCCCAGAGGCCTGCCATTCACTGTGTAGGTCCTGCCCTTGTTAGACATCCCAAAATGCAACACCTCACACTTCTCTGTATTAAATTCCATCAACCATTCCTCCGCCCACCTGGCCAATCGATCCAGATCCTGCTGCAATCTGTCACAACCATGTTCACTATCTGCAAAACCACCCACTTTTGTATCATCAGCAAACTTGCTAATCTTGCCCTGTATGTTCTCATCCAAATCATTGATGTAGATGACAAACAGTAACGGGCCCAGCACCGAACCCTGAGGCACTGGGCCCTTATTCCAACCCCTATGGTCCATTGTAACAAAGGTTTACTGTACCGAGTATTGTCACTGATGCTGATTTTTGCATAGGCTATTAAACTGAAGCCTTTACTCTCTCAAGTGAATGTACAAAATCCTCAAAATTAAGTTGAAGAGGAGTCGAAGAGCCCCATAACATCAGTAAAGCATATTATGGTCAATGTGCACTGTTGTGTAGAAATTGCTGCAATGTATCCTTCTCTACCAAGGGACTACACTTCAAAGACACTTAATTGACCGCAATACGTCTTTTTAAAACTTGAGGCAGTGAAGGTACTATTGAATCTCAAGGTTTCCTTTCTACTTTCCTAGAGTAAATGGTGTTATTTCCCGCTGGCACAGTGGGGAGTGTATGGCACCTGTTGTTCTTTGCAGCCAGTTATTTAACAGGGGACATGCACAGCAGTGTGTATCTTTCCTGACATTTTAGTAGGAAAAAAACTGCAGATGCAGCAGCAGCAGCAAGCTGTGTTGCTTGGGAAGTATTGTGTGGAGTTAGTAAGGAGTAAGACCTGTGTGATCTCCCGGACAAGTTTTGATCGCCTAGCTTGGGGTCGGAGAGGAATTTCACGGATTTTCCCCCCCAAATTGGCCTGGGTTTTTAATCCGTTTTTTCGCCTCTCCCAGGAGATCACTCAGTTCTTTTGGGTGGGCGGTTGGAGCGGTTGGAGCAGCGGCCGGGCGGTAGGTTTAGAAACCGAGCACGGGGCTTTGTTTGGGGAGTATGAGTGCCAGGGCAGTTTATTGTTCTGGGTGTCGGATGTGGGGAATCTGGGAGTCTGATAGTCTTCCAGACATCCACATCTGCGCCAGGTGCGACGAGATGGGGCTCCTAAGGGACCGTATTAGGAACCTGGAGCGGCAGATTGATGACCTCCGTCTGGTCAGGGAGAGTGAGGAGGTTATAGAGAGGTGGTCACTCCAAGACCACGGGAGGTAGACAAGTGGGTGACGGTTAGGGGGGGCAAGGAGCAGAGGCAGGGACTAGTGAGTACCCCAGTGGATGTACCCCATGGCAATAAATACTCCTGTTTAGGTGTTGTTGGGGAGTACAGCTTACCTGGGGACAGCGACGGCGCCCGGGCCTCTGGCACGGAATCCGGCCATGTTGCTCAGAAGGGTAGGGAAAGGAAGAGGAGAGCAGTAGTAATAGGGGACTCTATAGTGAGGGGGTCAGATAGGCGATTCTGTGGACGCAGTCGGGAGACCCGGATGGTGGTTTGCCTCCCTGGTGCCAGTGTCCGGGATGTGTCTGAGCGTGTCCAGGATATCCTGAAAGGGGAGGGAGAGGAGCCAGAGGTCGTGGTACATATAGGTACCAACAATATAGGTAGGATAAGGGAAGAGGTCCTGAAAAGAGAATTTAGGGGGCTAGGAAGAGAGTTAAAAAAAAAGGACTTCCAAAGCGATAATCTCAGGCTTACTGCCTGTGCCACGCGATAGTGAGAATAGGAATGGAGTAAGGTGGAGGATAAATACGTGGCTGAGGGACTGGTGCAGGGAGCAGGGATTCAAGTTTCTGGATCATTGGGACCTCTTCTGGGGGAAGTATGACCTGTACAAAAAGGACGGGTTGCATCTGAATCTGAGGGGAACCAATATCCTGGCGGGGAGATTTGCTAAGGTAATTGCGGAGACTTTAAACTAGTACGGTTGGGGGGAGGGACTCAAACACAGATAGCTAATAGGCAGTGTGTGAGGCAGGAGGCAGAAAAAGGAAACACTCAGACCCAATATGTAGGAGGGAAAGAAGTGAAAAGAAATAAACTGAGAATAAGAAATGATGGGTCCCTTAAATGTGTATATTTTTAATGCTAGGAGCATTGTAAGAAAGGTGGATGAGCTTAGAGCCTGGATTGACATCTGGAAGTATGATGTTGTGGCGATCAGTGAAACATGGTTGCAGGAGGGTTGCGATTGGCAATGAAATATTCCAGGATTTCATTGTTTCAGATGTGATAGAATCGGAGGGGCAAGAGGTGGGGGTGTTGCATTGCTTGTCAGGGAGGATATCACAGCAGTGCTTTGGCAGGACAGACTAGAAGGCTCGATTAGGGAGGCTGTTTGGGTGGAACTCAGAAATGAGAAAGGGTTAGCAACACTTATAGGGGTGTATTATAGACCGCCAAATAGGGAACGAGAATTGGAAGAGCAAATATGTAAGGAGATAGCAGATATTAGTAGTAAGCACAGAGTAGTGATTGTGGGTGATTTCAATTTTCCGTACATAGACTGGGAATCACATTCTGTTAAAGGGCTGGATGGTTTGGAGTTTGTAAAATGTGTGCAGGATAGTTTTTTGCAGCAATACGTAGAGGTACCTACCAGAGAAGGGGCAGTGTTGGACCTCCTGTTGGGAAATAAGACGGGTCAGGTGACGGAGGTATGTGTTGAGGAGCACTTTGGGTCTAGTGATCACAATGCCATTAGTTTCAATATAATTATGGAGAAGGTCAAATCTGGACCAAGGGTTGAGATTTTGGATTGGAGAAAGGCTAATTTTGAGGAGATGAGAAAGGATTTAAAAGGAGTGAAATGGGACATTTTGTTTTATGAAAAGGATATAATAGAGAAATGGAGGATATTTAAAGGTGAAATTTTGAGAGTACAGAGTCTTTATGTCCCTGTTCGGTGGAAAGGAAAGAATAATAATTTGAAAGAGCAGTGGTTTTCCAGGGAAATTGGACACTTGGTTCGGAAAAAGAGGGAGATATACAATAAATATAAGCGGCAGGGAGTAAATGAGGTTCTTGAGGAATATAAAGAATGTAAAAGGAATCTTAAGAAGGAAATTAGAAAAGCGAAAAAAAGATATGAGGTTGCTTTGGCAAGTAATGTAAAAGTAAACCCCAAGGGGTTCTACAGATATGTCAATAGCAAAAGGATAGCGAGGGATAAAATTGGTCCATTAGAGAGTCAGAGTGGACAGCTATGTGCTGAGCCGGAAGAAATGGGGGAGATATTAAACAATTTCTTTTCTTCGGTATTCACCGAGGAGAAGGATATTGAATTATGTGAGGTAAGCGAAACAAGTAGAGTAGTGATGGAAATTATGAGGATTAAAGAAGAGGAGGTACGGACACTTTTGAAAAATATAAAAGTGGATAAGTCTCCAGGTCCTGATAGGATATTCCCTAGGACATTGAGGGAAGTTAGTGCAGAAATAGCAGGGGCTATGACGGAAATATTTCAAACGTCATTAGAAACGGGGATGGTGCCGGAAGATTGGCGCATTGCGCATGTTGTGCCTTTGTTTAAAAAAGGTTCTAAAAGTAAACCTAGCAATTATAGACCTGTTAGTTTGACGTCTGTGGTGGGAAAATTAATGGAAAAGATACTTAGGGACAATATATATAATTATATGGATAAACAAGGCCTGATTAGAAACAGTCAACATGGATTTGTGCCTGGAAGGTCATGTTTGACTAATCTTCTTGAATTTTTTGAAGAGGTTACCAGGGAAATTGATATGGGCAAGGCTGTGGATGTTGTCTATATGGACTTCAGTAAGGCATTTGACAAGGTTCCACATGGAAGGTTGATTAAGAAGGTTAAATCGTTGGGTATTAATAGTGAGGTTGCAAGATGGATTCAACAATGGCTGAATGGGAGATACCAGAGGGTAATGGTTGACAACTGTATGTCAGGTTGGAGGCCAGTGTCTAGAGGAGTACCCCAAGGATCTGTGTTGGGTCCACTGTTGTTTGTCATTTACATTAATGATCTGGATGATGGTGTGGCAAATTGGATTAGTAAATATGCAGATGATACTAAGATAGGTGGTGTAGTTAATAATGAAGTAGAGTTTCAAAGTCTACAGAGAGACTTGGGCCTTTTGGAAGGGTGGGCTGAAAGATGGCAGATGGAGTTTAATGCTGATAAGTGTGAGGTGCTGCATTTTGGTAGGACAAATCAAAATAGGACGTACAGGGTAAATGGTAGGGAATTGAGGAATGCAGTGGAACAGAGGGATCTGGGAATAACTGTGCATTGTTCCCTGAAGGTGGAATCTCATGTGGATAGGGTGGTGAAGAAGGCGTTTGGTATGCTTGCCTTTATAAATCAGAGCATCGAATATAGAAGTTGGGATGTAATGTTAAAATTGTACAGGGCATTGGTGAGGCCGAATCTGGAGTATGGTGTGCAGTTCTGGTCGCCAAATTATAGGAAGGATGTCGACAAAATGGAGAGGGTACAGAGGAGATTTACTAGAATGTTGCCTGGGTTTCAGCACTTAAGCTACAGAGAGAGGTTGAACAGGTTGGGTCTTTATTCTTTGGAGCGTAGAAGGTTGAGGGGGGTCTTGATAGAGGTTTTAAAATTTTTAAGAGGGACGGACAGAGTTGACGTGGGTAGGCTTTTCCCCTTGAGAGTGGGGAAGATTCCAACAAGGGGACATAACTTTAGAATTGAGGGACAAAAGTTTAGGGATAACATGAGGGGTAACTTCTTTACTCAGAGGGTGGTGGCTGTATGGAATGGGCTTCCGGTGGAAGTGGTGGAGGCAGGCTCGATTTTATTATTTAAGAGTAAGTTGGAGATATCTAAAGATGCTGTAGCACTGGGATTTTAAAATACACTGACCAGAAGATAAGGTGACGTGAAATGGGAAAGTGTGATGAATCTCTAATGACAAGAAAACCCTTCAGTTATGTTTACCTCAGTGGTTTTCCCTTCAGTAAGAGCACAGTACTGATAATGTGGCCCCTGATCGTGAGGTTAACATGTTATACATGTGGCCAGCCACAATGGCTACCCACAAAATTATGTGGTATGGACATGGCCAAAAATAACCTGGAGAGTCTCATTTATTTTTATTTCTCTCAATTCCTTGAGGAAAAAATGGCTTGAAGACAAACTATTTTGCCTTACAGTACTGTACATATCAATGCTTTCTTGCATTTTCATGTTTATTTTTTGAATTATATACATATATACATTTCACAAGTTGAAGCACGGAAAGAGGCCCTTCGGCCCAACTTGCCCATGCAGATCAAGACGCCCACCTATGCTAGTCCCACCTGCTCGTGTTCGGCCCATATCCCTCTACATCTTTTGTGCAGGTACCTGTCAAGTGTCATTTAAATGCTGTTACAGTACCTGCCTCAACTACCCCCTCTGACAGCTCGTACCATACACCCACCACCCTCTGAGAGAAAAGTAGTCCCTCAGGTTCCTATTAAATCATTCCTGTCACCTTAAACCTACATCCTTTAGTTCTTTATACAAACGACAATAGGCGTTGGAGTAGGCCATTCAGCCCTTCGAGCCAGCACCGCCATTCACTGTGATCATGGCTGATCACCCACAATCAGTACCCCGTTCCTGCCTTCTCCCCATATCCCTTAACTCCGCTATCTGTAAGAGCTCTATCTAACTCTCTCTTGATTCTCCTACTGCGGGTAAAAGAAAACTCTGTGCATTCAACGATCAACCTCATGATTTTATACACGTTATATAAAAATATGTTTGACACATCTACCTGCGATCTACACTGTAAGATTACCTAGCTGAAATAATCGTTCTCGGGCTATGAACAAAAAGCATCGTCCACTCACAGCAAAGTGAGTAGAAATTGGTAGTGGGCAGAATCAGAGAGAAATTATGAAGACATTTTTGACGTTTTACAGTACTGCAAAACATAACATGGCAATATGTAGAATTTTTGGATTAATGTGCAAATTTTGTACACAATTCCTTTTGTGGGCCGAGAAAGAGAAACTAATGCTCTAATATTGTTGAGACAGTCAATTATAACATTTAAAAGACATTTGGACAGGTACATGGATAGAAAAGGTTTAGAGTGATATGGGCCAAACTCGAGCAAATGGGACTAGTGTAGATGGGGCATCTTGGTCGGCATGGGAGAGTCTAGGAGCAGAGGCCACAGCCTCAGAATTAAAGGACATTCCTTTACGAAGGAGGTGAGGAGGAATTTCTTTAGTCAGAGGGTGATGAATCTGTGGAATTCATTGTGGAAGGCCAAGTCTATGAATATTTTTTTAAGACAGAGATAGATAGATCCTTGATTAGTAAAGGTGTTAGCAATTATGGGGAGAAGGCAGGAGAATGGGGTTAAAAAGGAAAGATAGATCAGCCTTGATTGAATAATGGAGTAGGCTTGATGGGCCGAACAGACTAATTCTGCTCCTATCACTTATAAACATTAACTTAATTGGGCTGAAGGGCCTGTTTCTCTGCTGTATTACTCTAACCACTTACTCTCAGTCTAGAACTAGTGTGACCGGGCGATCGACGGTCGGCATGCACTGGGTGGGTGGAAGGGCCTGTTTCCACGCTGTATCTCAAAAAACTAATGGTTAGAAAGAGAAAGCAAGAGGTGTCTTCCAGCAGGACAACGTACGACGGAGGCTGCAACTCACCGTCCGCAGGAGAGAGACTCTTCTCTACACGTTCCAGCAGCTTCCCACCCGGCTCCAATTTCCTCTTTACACCGTTGGGATCCTCTTTTGCAAGGACTGCACCTTTTTTATGGAGCTTCTTAATAGCTGCCACCTGGAATATTTCAGAAACCACAACATTCCTCTTTTGTAAAGTTGCAAATGAAAATTGGATACACGATTTGCAAACTGCTCTTTCCAGTGGCAGATTGGTAAGCAAAAGGATAAAACAATTAGGCTTAGGTTCATTATTGTCACATGTGGCGAGGTACAGTGAAAAGCTATGACTTGCATCCTATCCAAACAGATCAGATGATACTAAACATAATTACAATCAAGTCAAACTCAAGCACTATAGGAAGAGCAAGTTGCACAATACAATATCTTTTATTGTCATTGTACAAGTACAACGAGAATTTTGAATGTTGCTTCCATATCGATGCTATCAAATATATAAATAAATCACGGCGAAAATGAAAACAACAAAGGGGGGGCAAAGGAAAAACAAGGGGGAACAAGTTAGGGCGGCACGGCGGCGCAGGTAGAGTTGCTGCCTTACAGTGCCAGCGGCCTGGGTTCGATGCCGACTACGGGCGCTGTCTGTACGGAGTTTGTACCTTCTCCCCGTGACCCTGTGGGTTTTTCTCTGAGATCTTCAGTGAAAAAACACAATAGACAATAGGTGCAGGAGTAGGCCATTCGGCCCTTCGCGCTAGCACCGCCATTCACTGTGATCATGGCTGATCATCCACAATCAGTACTCCGTTCCTGCCTTCTCCCCATATCCCTTTACTCCGCTATCTTTAAGAGCTCTATCTCCAAAGATGTAGGTTAACTAGCTTGGTATAAATGTAAACTTGCTCCAGGTGTGTGGAGGATAGTGTTAGTGTGTGGGGATCGCTGGTCGGCGTGGACTTGGTGGGCCTGCTTTTGTGCTGCATCTCTAAACTAAACGAAAAAACTAAGCAAAGGTCTCGGAAGGGCTCATGGCAAGCCAGTGATGGAGTGGGGTCTGGGTTGTTGTGGAACAGATTATCTACATTTGTTTCTGAGGAAACAGAGCTCATTTACTAATCTCACCACCATTAGGCGTTTAGGTTTATTATTGTACAGTGAAAGGCTATGCTTTGCATGCTATCCAATCAGATTAGATATGTCATAAAAAAGGATACAAAGTGCTGGAGTAACTCAGCGGGTCAGGCCGCATCTCTGGAGAAAATGGATAGGTGACGTTTCACAGAGTGCTGGAGTAACTCAGCGGGTCAGGCAGCATCTCTGGAGAACATGGATAGGTGACGTTTCACAGAGTGCTGGAGTAACTCAGCGGGTCAGGCAGCATCTCTGGAGAACATGGATAGGTGACGTTTCACAGAGTGCTGGAGAACTCAGCGGGTCAGGCAGCATCTCTGGAGAACGTGGATAGGTGACATTTCACAGAGTGGATGTGGAAAGGATGTTTCCACTAGTGGGAGAGTCTAGGACCAGAGGCCACAGTCTCAGAATAAAAGGATGTACCTTTAGAAAGTAGATGAGAAGGAATTTCTGTAGTCAGAGGGTGGTGAATCTGTGGAATTCATTGCCACAGATGGCTGTGGAGGACATGTCTGGATATTTTTAAGGCGGAGGTTGAAAGATTCTTGAATAATACGGGTGTCGGGGATTATGGGGAGAAGGCAGGGGAATGGGGTTGAGAGGGAGAGATAGATCAGCCATGATTGGATGTTGGAATAGACTTGATGGGTCGAATGGCCTAATTCTGCTCCTAGATCTTATGAACATCATTAGTTCGAGTAAACTCTAGCTCACTGCGAAGTTTGATGAAATTTTTTACCTTTTTAGCAACTGCTGTGTGGTTCAGTTTTGTTGCCGATGGTGGAGAAGTATCGAGAAAGAGAACGTCCTCTCCATGAGAAAGACCTCCTCCTAGTTTAGGCATCTGTGGCGTTGCCATCAGTTTCAGTTCTTTGGGAAATTCTGCTCCAACCCTGGGTGACGTCTGAGGCATGGGTCGTCCGGCTCCTGAAGTGTGGCTGTTGCACACAGCTTTACTCTGCAAAAAGCTACACAGGGATTGATAAGTTTGATTAGTATCAGGCGACTGGACCATCCTATCACCAACTAGAGGGCTGTCCTGACCTGCTCATTGGAGCCCCTCGGATGATCTTTAATCGGACTTTACCTTGCATTAGACGTTATTCCCTTTATCCTGTGTGTGTACACTGTAGACGGCTCGGTTGTAATCATGCAGAGTATTTCAATAGTCAATAGTCGTTTATTTGTCACATACACATAAATGTGTAGTGAAATGAAACATTACCCGCAGTTGAAACATTAAGACCAATAAGAATAATCAATAAAAATGCAATAACACATACAATCACAAACTAACACCAAACAAAGGAAACACCCATCACAGTGAGTCTCCTCCAGTCCCTTCTCACTGTGATGGAAGGCCAAAATGTATTTTCTCTTCCCTGCCGTCTTCTCCCGAGGTCAGGCTGTTGTAGTTGCCACGTCGGGGCGGTCGGGGCTCCCGACATTGGAGCGCCGCGCCGGACGGTGAAAGGACCACGGCCTATTTCAGGCCGCGCCGGACGGTGAAAGGTCCACGGCGGGCCGACCCAAGCCCCGCGATTCGGGGCGGGCGAACACGCTGCCTCTGCCGCTGCCGGAGCTCCCAATGTCGGCCCCCACCCAGGGGCCTGCGGGCTTCCGACGTCCACGCGGCCCGCGCCGGAGCCTCCGGAGACGAATCGCAGCCGCTCCCGCAGCATCCGAAGGCGGCCAGCGCCGCAGGTGGTGAGTCCGGACCGCGGGCTCTGCGAACCAGAGCCCCAGGTGGTCCCAGGCATGGCCGATGGTAGGTGGAGCCCGCCGGTCCCAGGTGCATGGCCGGTGGTAGGTGGAGCCCGCCGATCCCAGGTGCAAGGCCGATGGTAGGCCGCAACGGGAACGGAGACACGACACAGAAACAAGTTTGTGTCTCCGTTCGGGAGAGAGAATTTTTTACAGTTCCCGTTCCCTCCCCCCCCCCCCCCCCACATAACATACAAACACTACACCATATTAAAACTACAACTCATACAAAAACATCAAAAAACACAAAAGAGAGACGGACTGCAGGCAAGCCGCAGCTGCGACGGCAGCGCTGGCTCCTCCTTCACCCTTCTGCTGACTGGTTAGCACGCAACAACAAAGTTCTTCACTGTACCTTGGTACACGTGGCAATAATAAACTATATTAATGTAACGATGAACCCATGAGAATCAGATGCACAGCGGTGGAGTTGCGGCCCTACAGTACCAGACACCCGGTTTCCATCCCGACTACCGGTGCATAGTACAATTTAGACAATAGACAATAGGTGCAGGAGGAGGCCATTCGGCCCTTTGAGCCAGCACCGCCATTCAATGTGATCATGGCTGATCATTCTCAATCAGTACCCCGTTCCTGCCTTCTCCCCATACCCCCTGACTCCGCTATCCTTAAGAGCTCTATCTAGCTCTCTCTTGAATGCATTCAGGGAATTGGCCTCCACTGCCTTCTGAGGCTGAGAATTCCACAGATTCACAACTCTCTGACTGAAAAAGTTTTTCCTCATCTCAGTTCTAAATGGCCTACCCCTTAGTCTTAAACTGTGGCCCCTTGTTCTGGACTCCCCCAACATTGGGAACATGTTTCCTGCCTCTAATGTGTCCAACCCTTTAATAATCTTATACGTTTCGATAAGATCTCCTCTCATCCTTCTAAATTCCAGTGTATACAAGCCTAGTTGCTCCAGTCTTTCAACATATGACAGTCCCGCCATTCCAGGAATTAACCAAGTAAACCTACGCTGCACGTCCTCAATAGCAAGAATATCCTTCCTCAAATTTGGAGACCAAAACTGCACACAGTACTCCAGGTGCGGTCTCACTAGGGCCCTGTACAACTGCAATTTTCATGTTCTCCCTTTGACTGCGTGGGTTCCCTCCGGGTGCTCTAGTTTCCTTCCACACTCTAAAGAAGTGCAGGTTTGTAGATTAAATTTCCTTCCGTAAATTATCCCCACTGTGTACGATAGAACTAGTGTAGGGTGATCATGGTCGGTGCGGACTCGGTGGGAAGGGCCTGTTTCCACGTTGTATCTCTAAACTAAACCAAACTAAACAATTATACTGAATACAATCAGATAAAAAGTAAGATACTTTGCTCTAAACAATCACCGAATTTAAAAAAAAAAGAATTTTCGATTTTGTTTAGATTGAGATACAGCGCGGAAACAGGCCCTTCGGCCCACCGAGTCCGCGCCGCCCAGCGATCCCCGCACACTAACACTATCCTACACACACTAGAGACAATTTTTACATTTACCCAGTCAATTAACCTACATACCAGTACGTCTTTGGAGTGTGGGAGGAAACCGAAGATCTCGGAGAAAACCCACGCAGGTCACGGGGAGAACGTACAAACTCCGTACAGACGGCGCCCGTAGTCAGGATCGAACCTGAGTCTCCGACGCTGCATTCGCTGTAAGGCAGCAACTCTACCGCTGCGCCACCGTACCGCCCAATGTATTTTCTTACAGCTGGACTTGCCAATAATTATCCCCAAATATTCTTGAATGAATATCTGAGTTAGCTATTTCAGAATTATTACTATGGGCCGGAACAGTTATGGATATTTCTGAACTTGATGGATTTTTTTTTTTGCAACAACCCATTATTATTAATATGTGCAAGAAGGAACTACAGATGCTGGTTTAAACCAAAGATAGAAGAAGGGTCTTGACCCGAAACATCACCCATTCCTTCTCTCCAGAGATGCCGCCTGCCCTGCTGAATTACGCCAGATTTTTGTGTCTTGTTCCATACACCCACCACCCTTTGTGTGAGAAAGTTACCCCTCAGGTTCCTATTACATCTTTCCCCCCTCACCGTAAACCTTATGTCCTCTGGTTACCGATTCCATAATTACTGAACTTTTTTGTTGTTGTTTATTATGGGTTTTACAGAATAATATGTTTATATAGAAACTAGACACTAAATGGTGGAGTAACTCAGCGGGGCAGACAGCATCTCTGGAGACAAGGAATGGGTGACTTTTCGGGTCGAGACCTTTATATCTGTTCCACTGCTGCAAATAAGAATTTCATTGTTAGGTTTAGTGACATATGGCAACAAAAAAAAACTTGATTCTTGACCTTTCCGGATTACCTTTTCTGTAGCTCTTCTGCTTTCCTCTTGCGTGTTTCCAACATTTGATGTTTCTGCTGCTTTAAGAGCTGAGAGGCAGATATTGATATGATGGACGGACCAGGCTGTGCATTGTTAACCACTCCACCTGAAGAAACAAACAGCAATAAGTGGCAGTCTGGCCAACAGTGCAAAGGCGTCCCAGTTTGGCAATGTGGATTACTGCATTGATAGTTTAGTTTAGAGAAACAGCGCGGAAACAGGCCCTTCAGCCCACCGAGTCCACACTGACCACAATCACTGCACACTAACACTATCCTACACACATTGGGGACAATTGACATTTATACCCAGCCAATTAACCTACAAACATGCACGTCTTTGGGGTGTATGAGAGAACTGGAGATCTCGGAAAAAACCCACGCGGGTCACGGGGAGAACGTACAAACTCCGTACAGGCAGCACCCGTAGACGGGATGGAACCCGGGTCTCTGGGCGCTGTGAGGCAGCAGCTCTACCCGCTGCCCCATCGTGCCGCCCAGCTGCAAGCTTAAAACACATTTTGATTTTGTTCAAATATGCAGGTTCACTGTGGGTCTGCGAAATGTTTTAAACTTTCAATATTACAAATACCAACCACAGCATCACCTGCAGGTGTAGAATACATTATAGGCAAATGCCAACATTTTAAAAAGAGGTTTCCCAATTAAGGGGATATGGGGAGAAGGCAGGAATGGGGTACTGATTGAGAATGATCAGCCATGATCACATTGAATGGCGGTGCTGGCTCGAAGGGCCGAATGGCCTCCTCCTGCACCTATTGTCTATTGTCTATAAGTCAATTTGCTGCAAACTCAGAATTTTGTTTTAACATATTTTCAAATTCAAAGTTGCGGTGATATTTGCCAGCGTGCATGTCCACCAAGGGCACAAAGAGTTGCTTCACAGGTTAACAGCCAAACTCAAAACAGCCCTCCCAAAAGAGCAAGTGTGTCCGAGAATGTGACCCACCCACAAACATGGAAACTTGGAGCAGAGCATCAGAGCCCAGAAGGTCGATTATTTGGGATGGAGGACAGCACAATTTTCTGGGGTTAACTCATACAAATTCAATGCCACTTTCAATGAAATGGGGTTTTTTTAAGCATGGCTTTATACTATTCATGTCTAACCAGATTGTTGATGGCGATGGCAAGATAAAACGCACGAGTTGTACATTGACCTTTCACGGGTGGCTTCGTCAGATGTTTCTTAAGGTTACGTGCTCCGAATGTGGGCATTTCCATTAAATCCTTAAATTCATCTGAGCATTCCGTCACCCGCTTTCCGGTTTTCAACGCTGGAGTTATAAAGAAAGTTTATTCTTAGTTGTCGGCAACAATTCACAGAAGTACCAACAGTATCATTAAATATTTTGATTTTCAAAGATCGACACAAAGTGCTGGAATAACTCAGCGGGTCAGGCAGCATCTGTGGAGAGCATGGATAGGTGACGTTTCACAGAGTGCTGGAGTAACTCAGCGGGTCAGGCAATAGACAATAGACAATAGGTGCAGGAGTAGGCCATTCAGCCCTTCGAGCCAGCACCGCCATTCAATGCGATCATGGCTGATCACTCTCAATCAGTACCCCGTTCCTGCCTTCTCCCCATACCCCCTCACTCCGCTATCCTTAAGAGCTCTATCCAGCTCTCTCTTGAAAGCATCCAACGAACTGGCCTCCACTGCCTTCTGAGGCAGAGAATTCCACACCTTCACCACCCTCTGACTGAAAAAGTTCTTCCTCATCTCCGTTCTAAATGGCCTACCCCTTATTCTCAAACTGTGGCCCCTTGTTCTGGACTCCCCCAACATTGGGAACATGTTATCTGCCTCTAATGTGTCCAATCCCCTAATTATCTTATATGTTTCAATAAGATCCCCCCTCATCCTTCTAAATTCCAGTGTATACAAGCCCAATCGCTCCAGCCTTTCAACATACGACAGTCCCGCCATTCCGGGAATTAACCTAGTGAACCTACGCTGCACGCCCTCCATAGCAAGGCAGCATCTGTGGAGAGCATGGATAGGTGACGTTTCACAGAGTGCTGGAGTAACTCAGCGGGTCAGGCAGCATCTGTGGAGAACATGGATAGGTGATGTTTCAGAGTGCTGGAGTAACTCAGCGGGACAGGCAGCATCTGTGGAGAGCATGGATAGGTGACGTTTCGGGTTGGGACCCTAGAGTCACACAGCGTGGGAACAGGCCCTTCAGCCCAACCTGCCTACACCGGCCAACATGTTCCACCTACGCTGGTCTCACTTGCCTGTGTTTGGCCCATATCCCTCTAAACCTGTCCTAGCCGTGTATTTTCATGTATTAGCCACCAACTTCAAATAGTCCTTGCTCTCCCTCTCTCTCCATCCCCTCCCCCTTCCCAGTTCTCCCACCAGTCTGTCTCCGACTACATTCTATCTGTGTCCCGCCCACTCCCCTGACAGTCTGAAGAAGGGCCTCGACCCGAAACGTCACCCATTCCTTCTCTCTAGAGATGCTGCCTGTCCCGCTGAGTTACTCCAGCATTTTGTGTCTAGCCATGTACCTGTCTAAATGTTTCTTAAACGTTGCGATAGTACCTGCCTCAACTACCTCCTCCGGCTGCTCATTTCATACACCCACCACCCTTTCTGCGAACCCTTTGTCATTTTGAGTTTCAAGTTAACTTAAGATATTTAAAAAATAAAACAATTCTCAAGATTTGCAAACCTCCCAATTGAAGTTGTCATTTGCTAATCCCCCAATTCTGTAATATATTTCTATCCTTGAATTATATTTTGGCGTAAAGCACTTTAGTTTCTTCCAGTGCTACCAATAAGAAAACCAATTTGTATTTTAAAATTGTATTTTAGAGTTTGAAAGAACTGATTGAAAGATACAGCATGGATCAGTCCTTTCGGCCCACCGAGTCCATGCTGACCATCGATCACCTTTTCACACTAGTTCTATGTTATCCTACTTTCATCCACTCCCGACAAACCAGGGGCAATTTACAGAGATACAGATACCCAGATCATTTAGATTTAGAGATACAGCGCGGAAACAGGCCCTTCGGCCCACCGAGTCCGCGCCGCCCAGCGATCGCCGCACATTAACACTATCCTACACACATTAGGGACAATTTTTACATTTACCCAGTCAATTAACCTACATAGCTGTACGTCTTTGGAATGTGGGAGGAAACCGAAGATCTCGGAGAAAACCCACGCAGGTCACGGGGAGAACGTACAAACTCCGTACAGACGGCGCCCGTAGTCAGGATCGAACCTGAGTCTCCGGCGCTGCATTCGCCGTAAGGCAGCAACTCTACCGCTGCGCCACCGTGCCATCATAGAGTGAAGCAGAGTGGAAACTGGCCCTTCAGCCCAACCTGCCCACACCAACCAACATCTACACCAACCTTGCCTGCCAGTGTTTGGCTCACATCCCTCTAAACCTATCCTAACCATGTACCTGTCTAATTGTTTCTGAAACGTTGCAATGATGCCCTGCCTCAACGACCTCCTCTGGCAGCTCGTTCCATACACTCACCACCATTTGTGTAAAAAAGTTACCCCTCAGATTTCTCTTAAATCTTTCCCCCTCCCTATGTCCCATGACCTCTCGGTCTCTGGTGCTGTGAGGGAATGTCCCTACCAGTTCTAGTGTACAAAATACAATAGGTAAATACGTGCACAAACTGATCACATAAGGCATTTTCTTTTTGTGATGCGATTGAGGGAACAGTTTAGACCTGAGCTGCTCGAATTTGAATACAGATGCTCCTCGACCTACGAAGCTTCGACTTTACGATGGTGCAAAAGTGACACACATTCAGTAGAAACCGTACTTTGAATTTTGATCTTTTCCCGGGCTGGCAGGGCTGTCCGCTGCTCAGACTGGCCTTGTCGTACGTGGTTCGATAATCTCTGGTGATGCTGGGCAACGGCAGCGAGCCTCAGCTCCCAGTCGGCCACAGCTGGGAGCTGCCACGGCCATGATGTTTGGTAGGTTAGGTGTATTAAATGCATTCTCAACTTACGATATTTTCGATCAACGATGGGTTAATTGGAACGGAACCCCATCGTAAGTTGAGGAGCAACTGCATTATTTTTTCCGTTCACTCGAGAGACTTGAACCGCCAAATTCTGAGACGGATAATTCAAATATAGCTTACCTCAATATACCTCAAATGCACCTCAATGCATGTAAGCTGGGGTGCAGTCCGATTCACCTCTACCCCCATTGCGGACATTGGACTTTGTCTCTGGAACTGATGCGCTACAATGCTGAGAACTATATCCTGCACTCTGTATCTTCCCCTTTGCTCTACCTATTGGACTTGAGTTTGACTTGATTGTATCTATATAAGGTATATCTGATCTGTTTGGATTGCGTGCAAAACAAAGCTTTTCACTGTACCTCAGTACACGTGACAATAATAGAAGAATGAGAGGGGATCTTATCGAAACGTATAAGATTATTAAGGGGTTGGACACATTAGAGGCAGGAAACATGTTCCCAATGTTGGGTGAGTCCAGAACCAGGGGCCACAGTTTAAGAATAAGGGGTAGGCCATTTAGAACTGAGATGAGGAAAAACTTTTTCAGTCAGAGAGTTGTGAATCTGTGGAATTCGCTGCCTCAGAGGGCAGTGGAGGCCAATTCTCTGAATACATTCAAGAGACAGCTAGATAGAGCTCTTAAGGATAGCGGAGTCAGAGGGTATGGGGAGAAGGCAGGAACGGGGTACTGATTGAGAATGATCAGCCATGATCACATTGAATGGCGGTGCTGGCTCGAAGGGCCGAATGGCCTACTCCTGCACCTATTGTCTATTGTCTATAATAAAGCTGAAGCTAATGTTAGTTTGTGGGGACGATGTTGGATGGCCGATATTTTTGGGCCGAGACCCTTCATTCAGATGATCTTGTTTTCTTTCTCTCTTTCGGGGAAGTGTATAGGTGCGCCTCAACCTAGGATGAGGTTAGGTTCCGAGAAACTCATCGTAAACCGAAAATATCGTACGTCGAAATGCATTGAATACACGCGACCAGGTGGCTGGAAGCGAGCTGCTGGTCTCTACGGGTAGCTACCGTTTACACCATCGCTAAGTCAAAATGTCGCAAGTCGAAGCATCGTAAGTCGGGGAGCACCTGTACTTAAAGGCATTCACTTTCCAAACACTGGTCACACTACACCAATAAATTACCGATATTTCTCTTTGTTTCTCTAACAATGTCGTCGGCTCCTCTCACCATCATCTGCGGCAAGGTTAACTGCACACTCTTGTGTGGACCCGCAGCTTTGCTGTGAAGGAACAAAGAACAGTCATTGATCACATTGGCCAGTCATTCACTTGAGATTAAGACCAGAAAGAATATTGGTGAATTTACAGGCCGTTTAACTTTGCTCTACTGTACAGTGGCCTTTATAAACTAACCAAAGTTTAGTTTGGGCGGTCACGGTGGCGCAGCGGTAGAGTTGCTGCCTTACAGCGAATGCAGCACCGGAGACCCGAGTTCGATCCCGACTACGGGTGCTGTCTGTACGGAGTTTGCACGTTCTCCCCGTGACCTGCGTGGGTTTTCTCCGAGATCTGCGGTTTCCTCCCACACTCCAAAGACGTACAGGTTTGTAGGTTAATTGGCTTGGCAAATGTAAAAATTGTCGCTAGTGGGTGTAGGATAGTGTTAGTGTGTGGGGATCGCTGGGCGGCGCGGACCCGGAGGGCTGAAGGGCTTGATTCCCCGCTGTATATCTAAACTAAACAAAGTTTTTCAAAATGGCCATGTCTATGGTTTAATCTTATATTTACTCAATGTATATGTATTGATTATGGATAAGAAGTGGCACAGTAGCACAACAGGTAGAGCTGCTGCCTCACAGCGCCAGAGACCAGAGTTCAATCTTGAGCTGGGGTGCTGTCTATGTGGAGTTTACATGCTCTCCCTGTGATGCCATGGGTTTCCTATATGTCGGTACCTATACATGGCGACTCTTTCCATAGTTCGTGTATGGTACGCAAAACAAAGAATTTCACTGTCACATGTCACATGTGATAATAAAGTATCTATCAATCAATTAATCAATCAATCAATTCTCTCTGTGTGCTCCGGTTTCCTCCTACAACCCAAAGATGTGTGGCTTCTACTTAAGAATTGATTGCTTGAAAGATACAGAATGGAAACAGCCCCTACGGCACATCGAGTCCACGCCGACCATCTGTTCACACTTTCTCATCAATTACCAACACGCCAGGGGCAATTTAAACGGGTAAGATATACATTAGTTTAGTTTAATGTAGAGATACAGCACGGAAACAGGGCCTTCGTCCCACCGAGTCCGTGCCGACCAGCGATCCCCGCACATTAACACCATCCTATACACACTAGGGACAATTTACAATTTTACCAAGCCAATCAACCTGCAAACCTGCATGTCTGGGAGGAAACTAGAGGTCCCGGGGAAAACCCACGCAGGTCACGGGGAGAACGACAGACAGCACCCGTAGTCAGGATCGAACCTGCGTCTCTGGTGCTGTAAGGCAGCAACTCTGCCGCTGCGCCACCGTGCCGTCCCTGAATCAAAAACGAGGGAGCATAGATTTAAGGTGAGGGGCGAAGTTTAAAGGAGATGTAGCGCCACTGTGCCACCAAACACTAGGGGCAATTTAAACAGGCAGATATACAATGGTACAGTAGTGTTGTGCCAATATTCTGGCTGATAAATAAGTGCTGTCCCAAGCCGTTTCTTACACTGAGGCTGAGTACGATGCGGATGACATTCCTCCGTAGTGGAATCCCTGCTGACACAGTTTCTCTCTCAGACTGCCGTGTTTGCCGTTCATTCTGCTCGGAGCACGGCTAGAGAAGCTGGATTGCAAATCCGCCCGCTTGGCACTCAGCTTTTTGTACTGGGCTTTGACATGGTACTCACAGTATTCACACTCCATCTGAAATTAAAGCAGAAAATATACTTAGTCGGGCCGCACAGCAGCACAGTGGGTAGAGTTGCCGCCTCACAGCGCCGGAGACCCAGGTTTGATCCTGACTACGGGTGCTGTCTCTACAGTTTATGTAACCTGTGACCTGCGTGGGTTTTCTCCGGGATCTCCAGCTTCGTCCCACACTCCAAAGACGTACAGGTTTGTAGGTTGGTTAGCTTGGTAGAATTGCAAATTTCCCCTGATGTGTGTAGAATAGTGTTAGTGTGCGGGGATGTGGAATTTTCTGCCTCAGAAGGCAGTGGAGGCCAATTCTCTGAATGCATTCAAGAGAGAGCTAGATAGAGCTCTTAAGGATAGCGGAGTCAGGGGTTATGGGGAGAAGGCAGGAACGGGGTACTGATTGAGAATGATCAGCCATGATCACATTGAATGGTGGTGCTGGCTCGAAGGGCCGAATGGCCTACTCCTGCACCCCGTTCCTGCTTTCTCCCCATATCCTTGGATTCCGTTAGCCCCAAGAGCTAAATCTAACTCTTGAAAGCATCCAGTGAATTGGCCTCCACTGCCTTTAATTTTTATTAAATTAAGAATAAACATTTTGCATCAGTATTGATAACTCAGGTTCCATCAAGTGGCTTTACAGATCCAGCTAGTCTCTAATATAGCTGGCATCACCCACAGCCTGTCAACAAGGTATTCAAAATCTGCCCGTTAAAGTCCACACTGTAGCCATCCCGAGTTGAGGTCGATTGGGTGGTTCCCTTGTTTAGTTTGGCCCATTGAGTGCACGCCGACTTTCAATCACCCGCTCACACTGAAGGCAATTACTGCATGAAAAGCAGACACAAAACGCTAGAGTAACTCAGCAGGACAGGCAGCATCTCTGGAGAGAAGGAATGGGTGACGTTTCGGGTTGAGACCCTTCCCGAAACGTCACCCATTCCTTATTTTTCCACCGAAGGGAGACACAAAAAGCCGGAGTAACTTAGCGGGACAGGCAGCATCTCTGGATAGAAATGGGAGATGTTTCGGGTCGAGACCCCTTCTTCAGACAGTCTCGACCCGAAACGTCACCATTCCTTCTCTCCAGAGATGCTGCCTGTCCCGCTGAGTTACTCCAGCATTTTGTGTCCATCTTCGGTTTAAACCAGCATCTGCAGTTCCTTCCTACACTGAAAGAAAAAGTACTCTCTAATGGCAATGTTCGTGAACTGTTAGGCGTGGCTTCCGAGTACTTTCCGCTTTCTTGCTGTTGTGTACAGTGAAATGTTGTTGGTATTAACGTAGTGTCAGTGATAAATGACAGCAGTCTAGGAAGGACCACTAGGGGAACAATACAACGAGTGGGCAGTAGTGTAATCTCTGACAACACAAGACCAAACATATTCTTTCATACCAACAGGCACATGCATAGGAAAAGTTTAGAGGGTTGTGGGCCAAACACGGGCAGGTGGGACTCGTGTAGATGGGGAACCCTAGTTGGAAAGGGGAAGTTGGGCCAAAGGGCCTGTCCTCACTGGAGTTTACAGGATGAGGGGGGATCTCATTGAAACTTACCGAATAATGAAAGGGTTGAATAGAGTGGATGTGGAGAGGATGTTTCCACTAGTGGGAGAGTCTAGGACCAGAGGGCACAGCCTCAGAATAAAAGGATGTACCTTTAAGAGATAAGATAGGATGGGGTTGAGAGGAAAAGATAGATCAGCCATGATTGAATGGCAGAGCAGACTCGATGGACCGGATGGCTTAATTCTGCTCCTTTGTCTTATGAAGGGCCTGTTTCCAAGCTGTATGACACTAAAGTAAATTTTCAAATCTATTATTTTACATGAATTTAACACTCTTGCCTTTTGTTTTAAAAATTCTTACTGGAACTGTGGATTGGCGAGACCAGTCATTTTGCTTCTGCACATAAACACTGATTAATTGATCAAAATTATACTCATATCAGGTGAAACCAAGAGCTCAATAATGGAGCCAGTATTCGGGTCTGCAGTCTTGGTTGAATAATATTTTTGCTGGCTCTTCCCTGTGGAAAGGCTATCCCGAGACCAGTTGGAAACACATAACAGCAACTGCTATTGAATGCGGTCCAGACCAACACAAACAGCACCTCTCAGGTTAACGTGCAGTCTTTAGACTTGAGATACATCCCGGAAACGGGCCCTTCGGCCCAATGAGTCTGCACCGACCAGAAATCACCCGTCCACCAGCACGATCCTACACACGAGGGACAATTTACAGAAACCAATTAATTTACAAACCTGTATGTGTACGTGTTTGGAATGTGGGAGGAAACTGCAGCACCCTGAGAAAACCCACTCATTCACAGGGAGAACGTACAAACTCTGGTGGTGAATCTGTGGAATTCATTGCCACAAACGACTGTGGGGGCCATCTTTGGGTATTTTGAAAGTGGAGATCGATAGGTTTTTTATTAGTAGGGGTATAAAAGGTTACAGGGAGAAGACAGGAGAATGAGGTTGAGAGGGAAAGGTAGATCAGTTCCAGAGACAAAGTCCAATGTCCGCAATGGGGTAGAGGTGTATTGGACAGTACCCTAGCTTATGGAAGGGCCGTTCAGAAACCTGATAACAGAGGGGAAGAAGCTGTTCCTGAGTCTGGTGGTGCGCGCTTTCAAGCTTCTGTACCTTCAGCCGGACGGGAGCAAGGAGAATGATGGGCAAGTCTTTGATTATGCCTATTAATAATTTTCTTTTTGCCAAAATGAACTTACCAAGTTCACTATTTGGGTGCAGGGATCGCCGTTCTTCTTTCTAGCAAGACAGGTGCCCATGTCCAAGGCTTCACCCATGACCAGGACTTTCTGAGGATGGTCAACAGATACAGAAATCTAGAACACAAAACCATACCTGGTAAAATGAAGCAAGCATAAGGAATTTAAATTAACTCAAAAGTAGACACACAATGCTGGAGTAACTCAGCGGCTCATGCAGCATCTCGGGAGAGAAGGAATGTCTGAAGAAGAAGGGTCTCGACCCGAAACGTCACCCATTCCTTCTCTCCCGAGATGCTGCATGACCCGTTGAGTTACTCCAGCATTGTGTGTCTACCTTCGATTTTAACCAGCATCTGCAGTTTTTTTCCTATTCCTTAAACTCTCAAGATGCCTAACTAAATAAAAGAACACTCACAAATGACATCAATAAATACCCGATAACTTGACCATAGGGTCATACGGCGTGGAAGCAGGCCCTTCGGCCCAACTTGCCCATGCTGACCACATGTCCCATCTACACCAGTCCCACCTGCCTGTGTTTAGCCCAGATCCCTCTAAACCTGTCATATCCATGTACCTGTCCAAATGTTTTTTAAATGTTGTGATAGTGTCTGCGACCAAATAATCAATGACAAAAATGTTGAAAATGTATGAAACCAAAAGCCATAGCTACCACTATATTTCCGTTAGTGCTTCTGATATAGTAACCTTTAACACCAACAGGTAAATCTGCAACCAATATCAAAAGATACCTTGTAGGATAGAAAAAGATTAGAGCACAGAAATAGGCCCTTTAGCCCATTGAGTTCGTGTCAACCTTTAACCATCCAATTCACTCTAAACTTAGTTCGACTATTAGAATTTAGAGATACAGTGCGGAAACAGACCCTTCAGCCATCCGACCAGCGATCTCCCCATACACTAGCATTATCCTGATTATGACCAAACTTGATTAGTAAGGGTATCAGGTGTTATGCGGCGAAGGCAGGAGAATGGGGTTAAGAGGGATAGACCAGCCATGGTGGAGTAGACTTGATGGGCCGAATAGCCTAATTTTGCTCCTACCACTGATGAACTTATCCTATGCACTCGGGACAATTTACATTTTTGTTTTAGCCGAAGCCAATTAACCCACAAACCTGTACGTCTTTGGACTTTGGGAGAAAACCGGAGCAGCCGGAGAAGTCCCACGTAGTCATTGGGGGAATGTACAAACTCACTGTACTGACAGCACCTGTAGTCAGGATTGAACCTGGGTCTCTGGCGCTGTGAGGCAGCAAGTCTACTGCTGCGCCACCCCCTTAGTAAACATTTATTTAAATCTCTACAATATTTCCCACCAACTATGCCGCTTGGGCCGATTAACTTACCAACCCACACATTTCTGGGATGAGGAAGGAAATCAGAGCACCCAGAGAAAAGCCAAGCAGCCACCGAAACAACGCGCAAACTCGACACAGACAGCACCGAGGAACCTTCTAATTACCCACCTCATCGGATCCATCCCTGGGTTTCATAGGATTGGCATTTAGTAGCCCGATGACAGTTCCTGTGTCAGTTTTCCAATGCTCTTTGTGGACGTTTCCAAAGAGGAAGAGTGACAAATTAGCGCTGCTACGCAGATCGCTTAAATGCCAGACGCTGAATGTTTTACCCTGAAACAACAAAGATCCCCCTTCAACTTTATTGCAGAAATGTAATTTCAGATCCAGGGAAGCCAGCTACATGTACAAGAAGTACCGCGGACTCATTTTCTAATTGTGTATTTTAGCACCAATGCCTTTTTTTTGCAGTCTTTTCTTTTCGGTGTCTTGTCCATTAATGCACAGTGGCGGAGCGGTAGAATTGCTGCTTCACAGCCCCAGAGTAAAACCAAACTAATTGATGTTTTTGTGTATAGACACAAAATGCTGGAGTAACTCAGCGGGACAGGCAGCATCTCTGGATAGAGGAATGGGTGAAATTTCGCGTCGAGACCCTTCTTCAGACTTGTGTTGTCCGAGTCAACCTGCCTGTGATGTTGCTTCAAGCAAGATTTTTATTGTACCTGTACCTTACCGTACTTGAAAATAAATTCAACTTCAATTGTGTCAGAACTAACATTCAGCGATAAGCTGAAGTCAACTCTCAGCGGTGAAAGACAATAAGAGAGTTGATAAAATAGTGAACTTAGATGGGCTTTTAAAAGTGGGGAGCGTGCTTGGGAGGTGCCGTGACTTACATATCAACTCATCTTTTAGTTTTAAAGATACAGGGCAGAAACAGGCCCTTCGGCCCACACCGACCATCGATCACCCCGCACACTAGCACTATCCTACACACTAGTGACAATTTACAATTTTACCGAATCTCAATTAACCTACAAATCTGTACATCTTTGGAGTGTGGGAGTAAACCAGAGCACCGGGAAAAAACCCACGCAGGTCACGGGGAGAACGTACAAACTCCGTACAGACAGCACTCGTAGTCAGGATCGAACCCGGGTCTCTGGAGCTGTAAGGCAGCAACTCTACTGGTGAGCTACCTTGTATCTACATGTGATCTAGTGACTTATGTACGTGGTGCCCTGCTTCTGAAATTCTATTCCACCGAAATGAATATTGCACATTTGGCAGAAATAAGACAACAAATTGCTACCACTTAGAAATTGAAATCTTAAGATTGTTTTCAACGATAATTCAAATTCAATGAGAATAAAAGTGAACAAAAACAATCAAGGTCCGTAACCTCGAAGCAAATCACAAAAGGTAAAAAAATCTCCAAAGACAGACTCAAATTCAAGCATTGAACCTACATTATTGGAGCTCTGTGGTGTGATTTTCTTAACGATCACCCCAAAGGTCACCCAGTTTGCATCCTCCAGCTTCTCGTTTGCAATCTGCGAATGGACCTGGGAGAGACGAACCAGTTTCCGTCCTTGCATCTTTCTCTCCATCTCTGTTGACGAAACTATTGGATTTCTGGTGGGAGAGAATAATTTGGAGCTTCAAATACAGTGCAGGTGCTCCCCAACTAACGATGCTTCGACGTACGACATTTTGACTTTACAACGGTGCAAACGCTGGGAAATGGTGGCAACCCGCAGCTCGTTTCTGGCCACGTGATCAGGTGTATTTAAATGCATTTCCACGTATGATATTTTCGGTTTGCGATGGGTTTATTAGAACGTAACCCCATCGTAAGTTGAGGGGCACCTGTATCTGTCAAGAGCCGTATTTGATTGACAAATTAATATTTTATTTAAAACAAGTAGTTTGAGGGGTGAAGAAGACACACGGTATGTTTGCCTTCATTTGTCGGGGCATTGAGTATCAGGAGGTCATGACACAGCTTTCTAGGGATGTTGGTCAGGCCACATTTGGAGCATTGCGTGCAGTTCTGGTCACCCCATTACAGGAAGGATGTGGAGGCTTTGGAGAGGGTGCAGAGTGATGCCTGGATAAGGGGCTATTAGCTACAAGGAGAGGTTAGGCAGATTTGGGTTGTCTTCTCTGGATTACCAGAGGTTGAGGAGCGAGCTCACAGACGTACGGGGGAGCAGTGCTGCCGGAGTTCATCAGAGCGCCTCTCCAGCACCTCTGCAAAAAGCCAAAACAAACAGCGGACAATTTTAACTAGTGGGGACTTTAACAGCGGCCGCTCCGGCACCTAAAACATTAGCACTGCAAAAGTATATAAAATGATGAGCAGCATTGATAAGGTAGACAGTCAGAACCTTTTTCCCAGGATGAAATGATCAAATATTAGACGGCATAGCTTGAAAGTGAGAAGGAGATGTGAGGAGCAAGTTTTGTTTTACACAGATGACAAATTCTGAAACACTGCCAGGGGTGGTGGTGGAGGAGGCAGATACGATAGTGGCATTTAAGAGACTTTGGATAGGCAGATGGATATGCAGGGGATGGAGGGATATGGTTTATGTGGAAGTCGATAAGAGTTGGTCTTGGCACTATGTTTGGCACAAACATTGTGGGCTAAACAACCTGTTCCTGTACTGCACTGCTCTACGATCTACTAATGTTAAAATATGAACCATGTTAATAAAATATGCAGCAACTTTTCTGACAAGCCAGTATTTTGATTTCTAGAACAAAAACCGAGAATGCAGAAAATACTCAGCAGGTCAGGCTGCATCAGCGGAAGAGAAAGAGTCAACATTTCAGGGTCAAAAGTCTTAGAACGTAGAACGGTACTGCACAGGAACAGGCTCTACAGGACGGACGATGACAGCGATGTCAACATTTGAAACATGGATGATGGACATGAAAGAAGAAGAAGAAGCTGGATACTATATGCACATGAAGTACTGAACATAGTACTCCATCTGGTGGGTGCAAAAAGAACTGTCAAAACGTATTTAATAATCTTTAGAAAGATGAGGAGGAATCTCTTTAGTCAGAGGGTGGTGAATCTGTGGAATTAATTGCCACAGACGGCTGTGGAGGCCAAGTCAATGGGTATTTTTAAAGTGGAGATTGATAGGCTCTTGATTAGTATGGGTGTTGGCCCCATAGCAGAAGCGTCCATGTCGCGGGGCTGGAAACTGGACGTGCCCTGAGCTAATTCTGCTACCACCATCATCTATTGCAACAAGTGGTGGCTCCCACTGAGTGTCGCCGGAAGCTTGGGCCCTTTTCAGGACGGACGATGACAGCGATGTAACATTTGAAACATGGATGATGGAGACGAAAGAAGAAGCAGTGTGGACGTCAGAGGTTATGGGGAGAAGGCAGGAGAATGGGGTTGAGAGAGAATGATAGATTAGCTCTGATTGAATGGCAGAATAGAACGGCCCAATTCTGCTACTATGACATGAAATAAAATATATATTATCACAAAACCACCTGAAAACGGGATCAAAAACAGCCTGGTGCAAAAGGAAACAGTCAAGATAGAAAGTCTACCATTAGAAATTAAGTAGTTTAACAGAATGGGCGATAAGATGGAAGATGATGCGATGTATAATGTGGGTAAGTGAGAATAGTTTATTTTATGCTCCAGATTCCTGCATCTTCAGTCCCTTGTGAAGTGGGGAGGGAGGGGGGGTACATTTGGCAAACTGTGTGCCTATAATTGTTTGGACAAAATACCACACACAAAAGCAACTGGTGATAGATACAAAATGCTTGAGTAACTCAGCAGGACAGGCAGCATCTCTGGATAGAAGGAATGGGTGACCATCTGCCTGTCCAAATCCACCCCCCCTCCCCCTCCTGTATTACCTGCCACATTTTCTCGTGCCTTCCCT
The DNA here is from genome assembly GCF_053455715.1 of Rhinoraja longicauda. Lineage (NCBI taxonomy): Eukaryota > Metazoa > Chordata > Chondrichthyes > Rajiformes > Arhynchobatidae > Rhinoraja > Rhinoraja longicauda. Next base: position 1,784,866 of record NC_135975.1, read on the forward strand.
TTTTCAAGATTTCTTCTCCATCCCTCCTAGAAACATAGAAAATAGGTGCAGGAGTAGGCCATTCGGCCCTTCGAGCCTGCACCGCCATTCAATATGATCATGGCTGATCATCCAATTCAGTATCCTGTACCTGCCTTATCTCCATACCCCTTGATCCCTTTAGCCACAAGGACCACATCTAACTCCCTCTTAAATATAGCTAATGAACTGGCCTCAACTACCCTCTGTGGCAGAGAATTCCACAGATTCACCACTCTCTGGGTGAAAAAAAACGTTCTCATCTCGGTCCTAAAAGACTTCCCCCTTATCCTTAAACTGTGACCCCTTGTTCTGGACTTCCCCAACAGCGGGAACAATCTTCCTGCATCTAGCTTGTCGAACCCCTTAAGAATGTCTCCTCCAATGTGTGAAGAAGGGTCTCGACCCGAAGCGTCACCTGTTCTCCAGAGAATGCACCTGACCCCATGAGTTACTCCGGCACTTTTTGCGTCTTTTTTTGTTGTAAACCAACACCTGCATTTCCTCGTTTCTATGATAAGCTAAGAAACTAAAACAACTTTCCAATGTAGAAGGAACATCTTTTAAATTCTTTTAAAGAAAACGATTAACAGAGCACCCAATTACTGTACCTCAACCTCAAACCAGAGAATTTATCCACAGATATGTCAGCATTTGTAGCTCGTGAGGTTCCTGGCCTTTCGTTAGTGCTTATTGTCGCAGGAAGGTTCCAATGAGTCACGTTGGGGGGTTTGTTCTGAAGAAGTTGTGGCCGCTTAGTCCCAGCAGGTGTTTGACACCTCTCTGTCCACAAAATTAAGAAACACATTTCACAAATTCTTGCTTATAAAGTAGTTGCTATTTAATGTATTTTGAACTGGACTATACTCAAGTCGAAAGGACCCTTTATAATGCTAACATTTTAGATTAGTCTTGAGTCCGCGCCGACCAGCGATCACCTGCACACTAGTTCCATCCTACACACTAGGGGCAATTTACAGAAGCTAATCAGCCTACAAACCTGCACACCTTTGGAGTGTGGGAGGAAACCGGAGCACCTGGAGAAAACTCACATGGTAACATGGAGAACGTACAAACTCAGTGCAGACAACACCCGTAATCAGAATTGAATTTGGGTCTCTGGCGCTGTGAGGCAGCAGCTCTACCGCTGTGCCACTCTGCAAAATACACAAGGGAGGGGGGGGGCAACTCAGCCAGTCAGGCAGCAGATGGGTGCACCCTTCTTCAGACTCGACCCGAAACGTCACCCATTCCTTCTCTCCAGAGATGCTGCCTGTCCCGCTGAGTTACACCAGCTTTTTGTGTCGATAAACAGGTTTATTTGGTTTAATAACGTTAGTTTATAAAGATGATTAACTGACCCTGAAAGATGGGTCTCTGCACCAAAACAGAAATTGCTGGAAATATTCAGCAGCTCATAGAATACAGAATAGTACAGGCCCTTCAGCCCAGTGTCTGTGCCGAGCATGATACCAAGTTAAACTAACCTCTGCCTGCACACGATCCATTTCCCTCCATTCGGTTGTATCTGTGAAAGCCATCTCCCACGGATGCCGTCTGACCTGCTGAGCAATTCCCAATATTTTCTGTCTTTGTTTTAATTTCTAGCTTCTGCAATTTTGTTTTATTTTGAAAAGTTGTTTTCCTAACCGTTCCTGAAGGGGTTTAATCCATGCTCCATAACCATAGGCTCTATAACCAAACAACATCGGCACGGTGACACAGCAGTAGAGCTGCTGCGTCACAGCGCCAGAGACCCAGGTTCAATCCTGACTACAGGTGCTTATCTGTACGGAGTTTGAACATTCTCCCCGTGACCTGCGTGGATTTCCTCCAAGATCTTCGGTTTCCTCCCACACTCCAAAGACGAGCACGTTTGTAGGTTAATTGGCTTGCTATAAATGTAAAATTATCCCTAGTGTGTGTAGGGTAGTGTTAATGTGTGGGGATCGCTGGTCGGTGCAGACTTGGTAGGCTGTTTCCGCACTGTATCTCTAAACTAAACTATATCAAGCAAGCTGATCAGCCTTCAAAAGTCTCATTGCCACATATTTGTATGTAAACATGTTCAATAACCGAGCAGCAATTGATTTATTACCTGGTGGTGTTTTTGTACGTTCTGGGGTTTTATGCAGCTTGCTTTTCAACACATTACATTTCGGACTAGACGACGACCTAGATTGATCTTGCCGAGATTGACTTTTCGTTGTGTTTTGTGAAGAAAATTTCCCTTTACCTGTTTTAGCACATGGTGGAAACAAAAAGTTTAGGAAACTAAAAATGATTATTGGTACGAGGGAAGAAAAGCAAGATCAGACCAAACGCAAACTATTTTTCTGCTATATAAGTTAATGAGTGACAGGAGCAGAATTAGGCCATTCGGCCCATCGAGTCTACTCTGCCATTCGACTATGGCTGATCTATCTCTCCCTCCCAACCCCATTCTCCTGCCTTCTCTCCATAACCCCTGACACCCGTGCTAATCAAGAGTCTGTCAATCTCTATGTCCAATCTCCAATGATGAAGCCAAACAAATTTAATTGAGACACAAAAGTTAGCAGGTGCAGGGTCCGAAGTAAAAATAAATTCCAGTTGGAGGAATTTGAGACCACAGAAAAATGCAGATGCCAATTTTCCAAAAGGGACAAAGAATTGGAGGAGCTGAGGGACACAAAGTGCTCGAGGTATTCGCGACACAAAAGAGACATAGAGTCTTGGAGGAATTCGAGACACATGCTGCCTGACCTGCTGAGTTCCTCCAGCAGCTTGCTTCTTGCAAAGAAATGTTGTTGTCGGGAACAGAGTGCATGGTGAAGGTTGTAAATACTACACAGACGTCCACATGAAAGGTATAAGATTGAACACCAAATAAATATCAGAAGAAAAAAATATTGGTGCGATTACTGGAAAGGTAAATTAAAGATACAAAGTCCATCACACAGACCAGGCTCCCCACCATTGTAGATGTAACTACATTTAAAACTGAGGTGAGAAGAAACGTTTTCACCCAGAGTTGTGAATTTGTGGAATTCTCTGCCACAGAAGGCAGTGGAGGCCAATTCACTGGATGAATTTAAAAGAGAGTTAAATAGAGCTCCAGGGACTAGCGGAATCAAGGGATATGGGGAGAAGGCAGGCACAGGTTACTGATTGTGGAGGATCAGCCATGATCACAATGAATGGCGGTGCTGGCTCGAAGGGCTGAATGGCCTCCTTCTGCACTATTCTCTAACTGTTTCTAACTGAATGGGTCAGGCTGCATCAGTGGAGGATTATGGATAAGCGTAATTTTGAGATAGGATCGTCTGAAGAAGGGTTCCAACCCAAAACGTGGCCTATTTACGTACTACCCACCCTATTCTATGTGTGACTGCCACCCGTCTTGGACATGAGCAGACACTGTGTTTTACCAAGTTACTGCACACGATAGATACCAGCACCAGACGTATTGTTCACTAAACACAAACTATGGACAATTACAGATCAGAAGCAAATTGATTGATTAAAGTTTACAGCAATGGAAACAGGCCCTTTGGCCCATCGAGTCCACACCGACCATCGATCACTTGATCACACTAGTTCTCTGTTATCTCACTTTCTCATCCACTCCCTACGCTCTATGACAATTTAGAGGCCATTTATCCTTTAGTTTAGATTTTAGTTTAGAGATAGTGTGGAAACAGGCCCTTCGGCCCACTGAGTCCACGCTGATCAACGATCACCCGTACACTAGTTCCATCCTACACACTAGGGACAATTTACAAAAGCCAACTAACATACAAACTTGCACGTCTTTGGAGTGTGGGAGGAAACTGGAGCACCCGAGGAAAACCCACGGGATCATAGGGAGAACGTACAATGTCCGTACAGACAGCGCCCACAGTCAGGATCAAACCTGGATCTCTGGCCCTATCAAGTAACAACTCTACCACTGTGCCGTCCTAATCTGCAAGTCTTTGGGATATGGGAGGAAACTGGAGTTCCCTTTGGAAACCTACAGGGAAAACATGCAAACTCTAGCAATATTAGTTTCCAGCCAAAAAATAATAAAATCATCTTTAAAACATCGCCCAATGAGTACTGTGAACCAGTAAGTCATGAGAAAATAAACAAATTTCCAGAACCCAGGGGCCACAGTTTAAGAATAAGGGGTAGGCCATTTGGAACGGAGATGAGGAAAAACATCTTCACCCAGAGAGTTGTGAATCTGTGGAAATTCTGCCACAGAAGGCAGTGGAGGCCAATTCTCTGGATGCTTTCAAGAGAGAGAGAGTTAGATAGAGCTCTTAAAGATAGCGGAGTCCAGGGATATGGGGAGAATGCAGGAACGTGGTACTGATTATGGATGATTAGCCATGATCACAGTGAATGGTGGTGCTGGACCTATTTTCTATTGTCTAAATTCCTTGCATGAAAGCATACCAATGCCTAGAATAAAGGTGCATTGAATGTCTGCAGACAGTTATAACACATGGTGAAGCTCCCTCTACATGAAGCACTCACTAAATCAGACTGCTTCCCTCAGCTCTCACCAGGAGGTTAATCCATACCCAGTGCCTTCAGCCTGTTATGAGGTATGTCTTTTGCAGAACCGCCAGTGGAATTCGGCCCATCTGCAACTTTGGTCAATTTCTGCTGTAATCTTTCCATCTGCTCCTTCATCCGTTCAAGTTCCTCTGTGGAGATAAAGGATGCAGGACGAAGAATTAAAGGTCACACAAGCTTAGAGTGGGATTTGATCTGCAAAAATGTTGGAACGTCTGCTCTCATCTGCCCCGCCTCTCAGGAAATAATAATGCGTTGGTAAATGGAGACACCTGGAACTGCAAATGCTGGACTCTAGAGCAAAGCACAAAGTGCTGGAGGAACTCAGAGTGTTAGGCAGCATCTGTGGAGGGAAATGGATAGACAACGTTTCAGCTCGGGACCCTTCCTTCAAATCCTTCCTTATTATTAACAAAATCCAGTCCTGACCCGAAACGCCATCGGTTCATTTCCCTCCACAGATGCTGCCTGGACCTTGTGGTGGCACGGTGGCACAGCGGGTAGAGCTGCTGCCTCACAGCGCCAGAGACGGTTCAATCCTGACTACGGGTGCTGCCTGTACGGAGTTTGTACGTTCTCCCCGTGACCTGCGTGGGTTTTCTCCGGGTGCACCGGTTTCCTCCCACGCTCCAAAGACGCACATATTCATAGGTTAACTGGCTTCTGTAAACAAAGTGTAAATTGTCCCGTGTGCAAGGTGGTTCTAGTGTTCGGGGGATCGCTGATTGGCGCAGATTCAGTGGGCCGAGGGGGCCGTCTCCACACTGTATCTCTGAAGTCTAACGACCCCCCTGAGTTCCTCCAGAACTTTGCATCTTGCTCAAGATTCCAGCATCTGCAGTTCCTTGTGCCTCCATGGGTGCCTGATGGCCAGTATGGACACGGATGACAGAAGGGCCTTCAATGCTACATAGTTCTTTCACAGCAAGCTCACAAGATCATGGCTGATCTTTAGACGTTAAACTTCAGATTCAGCACGGGACACAGGACCTTCAGCCCGCCGAGTCCACGCCGACCAGCGATCCCCGCACACTAACACTATCCTACACACACCAGGGACAATTTACAATTTTACTGAAGGCAATTAACCTACAAACCTGTACATCCTTGGAGCGTGGGAGGAAACCTGAGCACCCGAGGAAAACCCACGAGGTCACGGGGAGAACGTACTAACTCCGTACAGACAGCACCCGAGGTGTAAAAAATACCGCGAGGAATTGATCGGGTTAACGCACAGTTTCTTGTCCAGAGTACGGGAATCGAGGACCAGAAGACATAGGTATAAGGTGAGGAGGGAAAGATTTAATGGGAACTTGAGGGGTAACTTTTTTTACACAAAGAGTGATGAGTGTACGGAACGAGCTGCAGGAGGAGGTAGTCGAGGCAAGTACTATTGCAACAGTTGGACAGGTACATAGATAGGATAGGTATGGAGGGATATCAGTCAAAATCAGGCAGGTGGGACTAGTGTAGATGGGGCATGTTGGTCGGTGTGGGCAAGTTGGGCTGAAGGGCCTGTTTCCTATGACTCTCGGTAACTTGGTTACTCTCAGTGTCAGAACTGGTCAGTTCTGCTGTAGGTCACCCGTTGAAATATTGGAAAAAAAAGACACAAAATGCTGGAGTAACTCAGCGGGTCAGGCAGCATCTGTGGAGAACATGGATAGGTGACGTTTCACAGAGTGTTGGAGTAACTCAGCGGGTCAGGCAGCATCTCGGGAGAACATGGATAGGTGACGTATCAAGTCAGGACGCATCTTCAGATGAAACGCAAGGAACTAAAGATGGTGGTTTACAAAAGAAGTCACAAAGGGCTGGAGTAAGTTTGAAGAAGTGGCCTAATCCAAAACATCGCCAACCATGTTCTCCAGAGATGCTGCCTGACCCGCTGAGTTACTCCAGCACTCTGTGATTTACCCAGTCTCATCGTGACATCTGCCTGTGTAATACAGTCTTGGCATTTCACTGATAAACAGCAAGATATAATAATAGACTATTAAATATGAAAGTACCTTCAAGTTCTAGCTTTGACTTTGTTGATGTCTTCTGATTAGGAATTGGAGCTGGTCGTTCTGGTATTTCTGGTGCATCCATTTTACTCCTCTCCTCCCCGTCCTCTTCCTCCTCCAAGTCGTCCACATCGCCAAAGAGAGCACTGATTTCCTTGGCCTGCACATCACCCTCTTCCTCCTTGTCAAACAGATCATCCCACTCGTCAGCCTCGTCCTCCAGCGATCTCTCCACGCCTTGTTCTTCCCGCCGCCCTCCTGCATCATCAGCCGCCGTCTCCTCCTCCTCTTTCTCTTCCTCTTCCAAAAGCGATGCTAATAAATCCAGGTCATCGTTGTCTGTCAACAATGAGAACAGCGCCCATCAGAATGCATCGTGTCACTACCTACAAACCAGACGAGACTCCTCACCATTGTAGATGTAGCCCAGTCCATCACACACACCACACTCCCCACCACTGACTCCATCTACACTTCACGCTGCCTCGGGAAAGCAGCCGACACGATCAAAGACTTGTCCCACCATGCTCATTCCTTCTTCTCCCCGCTCCCGTCCGGCAGAAGGTGCAGAAGCTTGAAAGCGCGCACCACCAGACTTAGGAACAGCTTCTTCCCCTCTGTTATCAGGCTTCTGAACGGCCCTTCCATAAGCTGGGGTACTGTCCGATTCACCTCTACCCCATTGCGGACATTGGACTTTGTCTGTGGAACTTATGCACTACAATGCTGAGAACTATATTCTGCACTCTGTATCTTCCCCTTTGCTCTACCTGTTGTACTTGAGTTTGGCTTGATTGTATTTATGTTTCGTATTATCTGATCTGATTGGATATCATGCAGACAAAGCTTTCTACTGCACCTCGGTTCACGTGACAAGAATAAACCTAAATCTACACTAAACCCAAATAATCCTCAAACCATAAAGATTTTGGTAAATGTATTACATTTATTTTAAAAGAACCAAACATATTTTCAATACTAGAAAGCAAATGAAATTTTCTTACCTTCCATGGTGTAACAATATGATTAATGATTCTTCAGAAAATGTCTTGTGCTGAAAAATATGATTGTAACATTATCAATAAAACCAAACGTTGAATAAACTGAGCTATTCTACGTTTACATTTCCAACCATTTACTGTGTTTAGAACAAGTTCTCTCATTAGATAAATCCATAAATAACTGAATTTACTCTCTGCCAATTGCACACTGAAGATACAGACTATCTGAAATTTCATGTGGTTATTTTTTCCTCCATTTTTCTCTTCCTTCCTCAGCAATGTTTTGTGTCTTTTTATCCTTCTATCTTTCTCTCTCTCTCTCTGATCCTTCTCAGTACATTCATTATATGTATTTGAGGTACATGTACATGTATATAAAAGACAGAGTCTTTCACCCAGAGTAGGGGTATCAAGAACCAGAGGACATGGGTTTGAGGTGAGAGGAGAAAGATTTAGTAGGAACTGGAGGGACAACTTTTTCACAGAGGGTGGTGGGTATGCGGAACGAGCTGCCAGAGGAGGTAGTTGAGGCACGTACTCTCACAACATTTAAAAGACATTTGGACAGTTACATGGATAGGAAATGTTTAGTGTTATGGGCAAATGCAGACAGATGGGACTGGTGTCAATGGGGCCTCTTGGTCGGGATGGACGAGTTGAACCAAAGGACCTGTTTCCATGTTGTAGGAAACATGGAAAATGTTCCCATGTTTCTCATCCACCCCCACACACTAGGGGGGCAAGGGATAAATCTACAGAGGACCAATTCAACTACAAACCAGGACGTCTTTGGGATGCGGGAGGAAACCGGAGGAAGCCATTGCGGTCACAGACAGCACCCGAGGTCAGGATCGAACCAGGATCTCTGGCGCTGTGAGGCAGCGACTCTATCCGCTGCACCGCTCCGTCTTGTCACATCTGTCCATGTTTGAATATTGACCTACCTTTCTATGTGTAGGCATGGCTGTTACATTTACTAAACAATTGTCAATAGAACGGAACCAAAAACACCCCCCCATCAGATCCCACTCTGTGAGGGACAGCACCATCCAGAGCCCTTTCCCACCCCCTTCTCCCTTCCCACCACACCCTCACTCCCACCTTCTCTCATTTATTCATCCTCTCCCTCTACCTATCTCCCTCTCTCCACTGTGTCCCTCCACCACACTCACTCTCCCCTTCCCTCCCTCTTCCCTATCTATCCTTGTCTATCCCCCTTTCTCTCCCTCCCCCTTTTCCCTCTCCATCTCACCTCCCTCCTTTCTCTCTCCCTCTCCAATCCTTATCTCCCTCCCTCCCTCCCTCCCTCCCACTCTCTCTCTCCCCGTCCTTCCCTTCCTCTCTCCCACACCCTCCCTTCCTTCCCATGCCTCCTTCCATCAATGTTTCTCCCCCCCCTCCCCTCGTTAACCCGTGTCTCTCCCTCTTCCCCATCCCCTCTCGCCCCCTCCATCCTCCCCCTCTCTCTCCCCGTCTCAACCCCCCCCCTCTCTCTGTCGTCGTCCCCATGTCTCTGTCCCTCTTGTGTCCCCCCCACCCGTGTCTCTCCCGTCCCCCCCCCCTAATCTCCTGCCCTCTGATGTCTCTCTCACCCCCCCCCAAGCCCCCTGTCCTCCACCCCCCCCCCTCTTTCTTCCCCTTGTCTCTGCCCGCACACCTCTACATGCCCCCCCTCTCCGTCTCTCTCTCTCTCTCTCTCTCTCTCTCTCTCTCTCTCTCTCTCTCTCTCTCTCTCTCTCTCTCTCTCTCTCTCTCTCTCTCTCTCTCTCTCTCTCTCTCTCTCTCTCTCTCTCTCTCTCTCTCTCTCTCTCTCTCTCTCTCTCTCTCTCTCTCTCTCTCTTTCTCCTTCTTTCTCTCACCTCCAATCTCTCTCTCTCCAATTTGGCGCCAACCCGCGCCAGGACCCCGCTGCCCGCTGCCCGCTGCCCGCCTGACGCCACAGCCCCGGGGAGCGGGGGGGGGGGGGGAGACTCGGCCTCTCCACCGCCGCCTCCGCCGCCGCCGCCGCCGGGCAGCGAAACAAAGGGCCAGGAAAAAAATCCGAAGGGGGATAAAACCCCCCAACTTGATCGGGAGCGGGGAGTTGTTGGAATTCTCCCCTTGTTGCCGGCACACGGCGGGGCATCCGAGCCGAGGTCCTCACAGCCCCCCCCCCCCCCCCCCTCCCCTCTGCAATAACCTGAGGGCGGCAGCGAGGGGGCGCTGTGGGCGGCGCGGTGGTCGAGGGTTCGATCCTGACCACAGGCACTGCTGGTTGCAAGCTGCCCCATGTTGACATTTTGGGTTTAGGAGCAAGGAGGTTTCTCTGGTTTCACACCGCACTGTTGTGGACAAGGGTATCTTGCATGAAAGTAAGCATGCAATCACAATCTGGTTTGGGAACAGCTCTGCCCAGGACAGGAAGGCCCTGCGGAGAGTAGTGCGTTCGGCTGAACGCACCATGGGAACTACACTCGCCCCCCTGCAGGACCTATACATCAGGAGGTGCAGATCCAGAGCCAGCATCATTATGGGGGACCCCTACCACCCCAGCAACGGACTGTTCCAGCTGCTACGGTCAGGCAAACGCCTCCGCTGTCACGCTGTGAAAACAGAGAGGATGAGACGGAGTTTCTTCCCACAGGCCATCAGGACTGTTAACTCTCATATCACCAGGGACTCATTTAATTTACTGTCTTCATTTATTTTTTGTGTTACATTTTTTTTTTCTATTCTGTTTTGTAGTTTAGCACAATCCGCAGGCGTTACCACTTTCATTTCACTGCACATCTTGTATGTGACAAATAAACTTGACTTGACTTGATGCAGGTGCAGCAGGCAGTGAAGAGAGCTAATGGCATGTTGGCCTTCATTGCAGGAGGATTTAAGTTTAGGAGCAAGGAGGGCCCACTGCAGTTGGACAGGGAGGGCCCTGGTGACACCGCACCTGGAGTATTGTGTGCAATTTTGGTCTCCTAATTTAAGGAAGGATATATAGTCTCATAATTTAAGGAAAACATTTGGTCTCCTAATTTGAGGAAGGTCTGAAGAAAGGTCTCGACCCGAAACGTCACCCATTCCCTTTTCTCCAGAGATGCTGTCTGTCCTGCTAAGTTACTCCAGTGTTTTGTGTCTATCTTTCGAGGAAGGACATTCTTGTTATTGAGGGAGTGCAGCGTAGGTTCACCAGGTTAATTCCCAGGATGGTAGGACTGACATATGATGAAAGAATGGATTGACTGGGCTTATATTCACTGGGATTTAGAATGAGAGGGGATCGTATATAAACATATACAATTCTTAAGGGATTGGACAGGCTAGATGCAGGAAAAATGTTCCCCATGTTGGCCGAGTCCAGAACCAGGGGTCACAGTTTAAGAATAAGGGGTAGGCCATTTAGGACTGAGATGAGAACATTTATTTTCACCCAGACTATTGTGGGTTGAAGAGTGTGCATTTAAAAAATCTAATTGATCTCTAAACAAAACTCAATAACGTCTCATTAACCCCTCTACAACATATATTCCAGTTGCCAAACACTAACTCCTCCTTCCTAGACATGCCTGGAAGCGTGGGGTTGGCATAAGAGAGGAGATGGTGTGAGATGGATCAAGATCCTTCATCAGTCCGTAGAAGGGTTGCAACCCCAAACTAGCCAATAATATAAAGGAGGATAGTAAAAGCTTTTTTTAGGTATGTGAAGAGGAAAAAAATAGTCAAGTCAAATGTGGGTCCCTTGAAGTCAGAAGCAGGGGAATTTATTATGGGGAACAAGGAAATGGCAGACGAGTTAAACCGGTACTTTAGATCTGTCTTCACTAAGGAAGATACAAACAACCTCCCAGATGTTCTAGTGGCCAGAGATCCTAGGGTGACGAAGGAACTGCAGGAAATCCACATTAGGCAGGAAATGGTGTTGGGTAGACTGATGGGACTGAAGGCTGATAAATCCCCAGGGCCTGATGGTCTGCATCCCAGAGTACTTAAGGAGGTGGCTCTAGAAATTGTGGACGCATTGGTGATCATTTTCCAATGTTCTATAGATTCAGGATCAGCTCCTGTGGATTGGAGGGTAGCTAATGTTATCCCACTTTTTAAGAAAGGAGGGAGAGAAAACAGGAAATTATGGACCAGTTAGTCTGACATCAGTGGTGGGGAAGATGCTGGAGTCAATTATTAAAAGACGAAATTGCGGAGCATTTGGATAGCAGTAACAGGATCGTTCTGAGTCAGCATGGATTTACGAAGGGGAAATCATGCTTGACTAATCTTCTGGAATTTTTTGAGGATGTAACTAGGAAAATTGGCAGGGGAGAGCCGGTGGATGTGGTGTACCTCGATTTTCAGAAAACCTTCGACAAGGTCCCACATAGATTAGTTGGCAAAATTAGAGCACATGGCATTGGGGGTAGGGTACTGACATGGTTAGAAAATTGGTTGGCAGACAGAAAGCAAAGAGTGGGGATAAATGGATCCCTTTCAGAATGGCAGGCAGTGACTAGTAGGGCACCACAAAGCTCGATGCTGGGACCGCAGCTATTTACAATATACATTCATGACTTGGATGAAGGGATTAAAAGTACCATTAGCAAATTTGCAGATGATACAAAGCTGGGTGGTAGTGTGAACTGTGAGGAAGATGCTATGAGGTTGCAGGGTGACTTGGACAGGTTGTGTGAGTTGGCGGATGCATGGCAGATGCAGTTTAATGTGGATAAGTGAGGTTAATGAGGTTATCCACTTTGGTGGTAAGAATAGGAAGGCAGATTATTATCTGAATGGTGTCAAGTTAGGAAAAGGGGACATACGACGAGATCTGGGTGTCCTAGTGCATCAGTCACTGAAAGGAAGCATGCGGGTGTTCATTTCACTGCACATCGTGTATGTGACAAATAAATAAATTTGACTTGACTTGGGTACAGCAGGCAGTGAAGAAAGCCAATGGAATGTTGGCCTTTATAACAAGAGGAGTTGAGTATAGGAGCAAAGAGGTCCTTCTGCAGTTGTACAGAGCCCTAGTGAGACCGCACCTGGAGTACTGTGTGCAGTTTTGGTCTCCAAATTTGAGGAAGGATATTCTTGTTATTGAGGGCGTGCAGCATAGGTTTACTAGGTTAATTCCCGGAATGGCGGGACCGTCTTATGTTGAAAGACTGGAGCGGCTAGGCTTGTATACACTGGAATTTAGAAGGACGAGAGGGGATCTTATCGAAACATATAAGATTATTAAGGGGTTGGACACGTTAGAGGCAGGAAACATGTTCCCAATGTTGGGGGAGTCCAGAACCAGGGGCCACAGTTTAAGAGTAAGGGGTAGGCCATTTAGAACAGAGATGAGGAAAAACATTTTCAGTCAGATGTAAATCTGTGGAATTCTCTGCCTCAGAAGGCAGTGGAGGCCAATTCTCTGAAAGCATTCAAGAGAGCTTGATTGAGCTCTTGAGGATAGCGGAGTCAGGGGGTATGGGGAGAAGGCAGGAACAGGGTACTGATTGAATGGTGGTGCTGGCTCAAAGGGCCGAACGGCCTACTCCTGCACCTATTGTCTATATCATCTGTGCATTCCCTCCAGATACCTATTCTGCAAAAATAATTAAACTAGAATCGTACAAAATGACATCAGAAACGTTGACTAGTGTACCTTCGCAGTGTCATCTACAACTACACTCTTGTGCTTAAGTATGGTTGTGCTAGTGTATAGTAAGATTCTTTTTTACTGAACTGTAGGCAAAAGTAATTTCACTGTACCTACGTACATGTGACAATAAAGCACCTTTTATGAAGAAGGTACATGAGCCTGAAAACTGCACCTTCTAGGTTCAGGAGCAGCTTTTTCCCTACAACCATTAGGGTATTAAACACTAGCTCAGTTTATTGTCACGTGCACCGAGGTACAGTGAAAAGCTTTTGTTGCATGCTAACCAGTTAGCAGAAAACAGTCAGCAGAACAAACTCAATAGACTCAAAGGCATTATTTTTGACTTTGCATTATTATTGCATATTTATTTGTCTGTCTTTTAATATATATATTTTTGAACATTTTGTTGGAAGTCTGAAGAAGGATCTCGACCTGAAACGTCACCCATTGCTTCTCTCCAGAATTGCTACCTGTCCTGCTGAGTTACTCCAGCATTTTGTGTCTATCTTCAATGTAAACCAGCATCTGCAGTTCCTTCCTTCTCCATGAACATATTCAATAGTCAAGTCGTTTATTTGTCACATACACATAAATGTGTAGTGAAATGAAACATTACCCGCAGTTAAACAATAAGACCAATAAGAATAATCAATAAAAATGCAATAACACATACAATCACAACTAACACCAAACAAAAAGAAACATCCATCACAGTGAGTCTCCTCCAGTCCCTCCTCACTGTGATGGAAGGCCAAAAATGTCTTTTTCTCTTCCCTGCCGTCTTCTCCCGCGGTCAGGCTGTCAGGCTGGGTTATACAGAGTATTATGTTTCTGTGGTGGTGCAAGTAATGATTTAATTGTGCCGTTTCAGGACATAGGACAATAAAACACTCTTGACACTTGAACAACTGAGTAGTGATGGTAACATACCGAAGAAACAACATCCACTGGATATATTCTCTTTATTTTTATTCTTTACAAACATTCCATTTTACAGCCAGGCACTATTTTAAAACACTCTACTTGAGCATAATTAGCTCATTAGCCAACTTGTGTTCATTTAGATTTTTTAAATGCACTCTCTTCAAATTGCAAGGCCGACCACAGTAAGTTCAGCACAACGATACCCCTGTGTGGTCTGTGTAGTTACCCACCCAACAAAGGCTTTCACTGCAACTATCGCTGATTTTAAAACACTTGCAGACTAATGTACAATTCAGAATCAGCCTTACAAAATGAAATTCTTTATGTAGCCGACTTGTTTTACATAACCTTAAAGATTTAGGAAAAGAATAAGAGTATTTTAAGTTTTTCAGTAGTGGTAGATCTATTAACAAAACTGCAGGAAAATAGTTATGTGCAATTTGCAGACATTCTAGCGAACATTATTACATTCCTTTGGCACGTTTCCTGATTGCTCCATATATAAATGTACAGTATTAAAATAGCATTACTAATTACTTTCACATTTAATGATTTGAAAATAAATGTAATAAAGAGACTGGTCAATCTTCGTCTCTTTCCATACCCCTCTGGCCAACTCAGGAGAAGGGAATGTCATGTATGTGCACGGCTATCGCAGTCCCTTGTGGGCTCATATGATGCAGTCCATGACGTGGATCTGTAAGGTGTCGATGTCAGGCAGGATAAGACCACACTTTGGGCAGGCAAGGTCTGGCAGAGTGCCTTGGGGATCCCAACTAACGTTTCTGGGTTCTGCAAGTAATAAAAATAAAAAAAAGATGTTAATTCTTCATATAGACACAAAAGGAACTGCAGATGCTGGAATCTTGAGTAAAACGGGATGGGTCAGCATGGACGGGTTGGGCCGAAGGGCCTGTTTCTGTGCTGTATGACTATAATTCAAGTGGGAAACAATAGCTTCAAGGTTCCTGCAGTGCCATATGTCTGTAAATGATGAACAACCAATACACATAAAGTACTGTGCTGCAGTGACTATGATCTCTTGAACACTTGTCATCTATGTAGCTCTTTGGCAATATGTAGGAACAGGTTTACCTTGTACTCCCTGCTGCTGTAATGCTGCATCGGTCTCAGCCACTGGGCCACAGCCCCCATGGCGAAGTTGAAGTTCCACCAAAGACTGCCTGTAACATTTAAACACGGCTCACATGTCAGTGAAACAAGCGCTAGTTACACACCTTACAATTTACAGCAAATGCAATTGTTCTTTCCTACAGCCAGTCCACATGAATCAATAAGACTTACAAATGCAGATTTAACATTTATATAAGTCGTAGGAGCAGAATTAGGCCATTCAGCCCATCGAGTCTACTCCGGTCATTCAATCATGGCTGACCTATCTTTCCCTCTCAACTCCATTCTCCTACCTTCTCCCCATATCCCGACACCCATACTAATCAAGAACCCGTCAATCTCCGCCTTAAAAATATCAAATGACGGCCTCCAAAACCGCCTGTGGCAATGAATTCCACATTTCTAACCATTGTTCCAGATTTAAAGCTCCATGGGATCATGACAATTTAAAATCACCATGGCCATATTAATTTTATCTCAGTGAGCGAAGGTATTATGTATATTTGTGTAAGAAAATAACTGCAGATGCTGGTACAAATCGAAGGTGTTTATTTCACAAAATGGAGTAACTCAGCAGGTCAGGCAGCAACTCAGGCATTCCTTCTCTCCTGAGATGCTGCCTGACTTGCTGAGTTACTCCAGCATTTTGTGAAATGTATATTTGTGTATCTATAATTTATCGCCATAGCCACCAAGTTACAATTTATTGTTTTATCGTTTGATACATTGTGACAGTGAAAGGTTCAAATTTCAGAGCATCTAAATTTGGTAAATCAATAAATAACATACCAAATTTATCTTGAAGGTAGACACAAAGTGTTGGAGTAACTCAGCGGGTCAGGCAGCATCTCGGGAGACAAGGAATGGGTGACGTTTTGGGTCGAGACCCTTCTTCAGACATGTCAGGGGAGGGGGCAGGACAAAGTCTGACATCAGTCTGAAGAAGGGTCTCGACCCGAAACGTCACCGAGATGCTGCCTGACCCCGAGTTACTCCAGCAATTTGTGTCTACCTTCGATTTAGAGAAGAAGGCTCAATATTAAAGACTAATGCCATCAAGATATTTCTGATTCGTGGCGATGGGGACGTGGTCTAGCCGAATACCTGCCAAGTGTGTCCAGTTCATCCTTCAGTTGTATGTTTTCCTTCATCAGCATATCCAGCCTTTCAACCAGAGATTCCTTCTCTGTATGAATGGCCTCTCGGGCTTCCCTCTCTGCATGGAAATCCGCACTGTATACGTCAGCCTACAGCAAATATAAACGAGTTACAATTACTCTGCAACAGTGACTGTGTATCATGGCACTTACGTTAAATGGCATTTTCTTTTGGCTAAAGGAGTGGCACAATGGTGCAGCTGGTAGACATTGTGCGTCACGGCACCAGGGACCTTGGCTTGACCCTGACCTCGGGGGTTGTCGGTGCGGAGTTTGCCCGTTCTCCCGGTGGCCACGTGGGTTCCTCCAGGTGCTCCCATTTCCTCACATCCCAAAGACATGCAAATTTGTAGATTAATTGGCCTCTGTAAATTGTGTAGGTGAGTGGTAAAGAATGGGAGGGAAGTTGATTACAGTATGGAGTAAATAAAGTTGGATTAGGTTAGTGAAAATAGGTGGTTGATGGCAGGCATTAACTTGATTGGCTAAAGGGGCTGTTTCCAGGCTGTATCTCTCTATGACTGAGGCAACATTAATTGCCAATGGCCAACTAACTGGCTGGTTGCTGTTTTAGATCCTAGCTGAAAATAACTAACCACTACAAACCGACCAGCATAAGATGTAAACCTCTGAGATTTCCACTAATTAACTAACGGCACCTACTTAAAGCTGCAGGTGTTGTATCTAGCCTGCATTTGGTTCACGGGTGATGAGCTCTCTCTTTGGCATCAAGTACCAGAGTAATTCATTGTCTGATCTAAAACAATGGTGTAGCAGTCTTCTAACGCAAAGTTCTGCACGTCACCTGTGCTTTGAATACAGCCACAGTTTCCATTTCTTCCTCCTGTTTTATAATAGTCTGCTTCATCGAATCGATCTTTTCCTGCTTTCCCACGAGGGCTTTCTCAGCCATATCCAACTGAGCAGAAATGCCGACCAACTTGGCATTCTGTGCATTCTGAACAAAAGGACAAAGTAACAAACATTACTAATCTGCTGCATTGGATCCTGATTGTTACTTTAACAATTACACATTCATTCTACTAGTATTCTTGGAGCCACTGCACGTGCAGAAACTGCAGATGTTGGAACCCTGAGCAAAACACAATATGCTGGAGGAACTCAGCGGGTCAGACAGCATCTGTGGAGGGAATGGGCACGTGATGTTTCGGGCCGGGACCCTTTTCAGACATTGGAGTAGGGGGAGAGAAAGCTGGATAAGAGAGGTGGACGCTCCTTTTCAATCCTCTTCGTGTATTCACTGGAGTTTAGAAGGATGAGTGGAGATCTTATAGAAACACATAACATTCTTAAGGGATTGAACAGCCTAGATGCAGAAAAAATGTTCCCGATGTTGGGGCAGTCCAGAACCAGGGGTCACAGTTTAAGAATAAGGGGTAGGCCATTTAGAACTGAGATGATGAAAAACGCCTTCAGCCAGAGAGTTGTGAATCTGTGGAATTCTCTGCCACAGATGGCAGTGGAGGCCAATTCACTGTGTTTTCAAGAGAGAGTTAGATTTAGCTCTTAGGGCTAATGGAATCAAGGAATATGGGGAAAAAGTAGGAATGGGGTACTGATTTTAGATGATCAGCCATGCTTGCTTGAAGGGCTGAATGGCCTACTCCTGCACCTTAGTTCCTTATGTGACATCCTTTTGTCTTCTTTTCACCTCCAGTCTTTGTCACTTTGTCATCCATCTGCAATCACCCCCCCTTCTGAAGAAGGGTCTCGACCCGAAATGTCACCCATTTCTTCTCCCCGGAGATGCAGCCTGACCCGCTGAGTTACTCCAGCATTTTGTGTCTTCCTTCGATTTAAACCAGCATCTGCAGTTCTTTCCTACACCCCGTACCTGCATCTACCTATCACTTGCCAGGCTTTTTCCTGCCCCCACCTTTCTTTTCCAGCTTTCTCTCCCCTACTCCATCAGTCTGAAGAAGGGTCCTGAACCTTCCCTCCATAAATGCTGCCTGACTCGCTGAATTAATCCAGCGCGTCGTGTTTTATTTATAGTATTCCTCATTTAAGTGGTTAAAGATCTTGGTCTGCATGTGCAATGAAGAAAATAAGAAAATTCTATTTAATTACTAAGAGCAGTGTTGGAGTGGCACCCGCAAAAATTTGCTGGGGACAAAAATGTTACTTATTACTTTAAAAAGTGTAAAAAGGTATTTAAAAAAATGCAAAGGCTTCAAACTCTAACCTGCATATTTAACTCATCCGCATTCCGGGAAACAGTCTGGGTCAGCTGTTCAATCACTTCCTGGCTTTCCTCCTTTGTTCTTATTGCCACATCCAGCTCAGCAACAAGTCTATTCAGCGACTGCATGTGTTGACTCTGTTAAAAACAGCACATATCAAAACAGGATTCAAATTCAACATAACAGATCAGGGTTAAGTATCAGAAAGATTTTCAGATTCCACCGAAGGTAGCAAGTTAACTACACAATATATTTAAACAACGATTCAATGAAGATATTCAATTTTTATTGTTTTCTTGCATCATCACTTTTTAAAAACTGATCATGACATGGCTTAAGATGAGAAACATATATTGTTTAATTCTTGTCCACTATCATTTGAATTTTGTAAGTCAAACCAGGCCAGCACCTTTACAGCGAATGGTCGGGTCCTGGGGAGTGAAGTGGAGCAGAGGGATCTAGGGGTACAAGTATATAGTTCGCTGGGAGTGACAATGCAGGCAGATATTTTGTCTGGTCTCGGGGTTTTCCCCGAAATGTCACCAATTCTTTTTCTTCAGAGATGCCGCCTGACCCGCCGAGTTACTCCAGCGTTTTGTGTCATCTTCAATGCTATTAGGTATTGCTTATAGCTGTAAAGTTTGATGCCTACCCATCAGCTCACACTACACTTACCAAAACAGAACTGAAAAAGATGAAACTGAAAATTTTCCTATGTTTAGAACAGACAACCGAACAAATGAAAAATGAATCATCTATTGCAGAAAATAAATCAATTTGAAGATATTTTACTGGTCTCACAGTGGAACTGTGAATCAACTGCTACATAAGATAGTTTCAATGCTGAATCTGATACTATCTGTAAGCAATCCCATAATCTAACCAAGAGCTTCCGTAGCACGCAGCCACTAGACCACTTTATGGGTGGGGTAAGAAACACATTGCTGAACTTTAACATTCAGTGTTGTACTCGGGTCTCATTCTGTAAAATTATTGCGGAAAAAGTGAGACATGAATTTCAAAAACTTTCACAACGCTGAAAAGTTATTTTTCAAATAATAAATACCTCTCTAATTTTCATTTCTTCATTAGTCTTCGCAAGGTTGCTGCAATCTTTAAACAAATCATCATAGGCTGCTTGCATCTGCGTAAGTTTTCTCCTGTGTCCAAGAAACAAAGTATTACCATTCTGCATGGTGTTGTTAATTTAATTGATATGATTTTGAATATTTTATATAACTCGATGAGAAATCACGTTATATTACTTAAAATAATTAGCAGAAATTTTCTTCCCATTTTCTAATTTTTCAATTGATAATATTTTACTGTTACGCGTCCCTGTGGACTGTGACATTCTTTGTTTTGCACACAATCCAGTAAAATTATAGTATAGATAAGCCTAATCTTACAAAAGACCAAAGTACAAGTTTCAATCTTGAATGTAGCAGTGAAGTGGTTTTAATTTTACAGCTTCCAATATATATTTCTCAGGTTGACTCCACCTCTCACACGAGGGCAGAGGATTGAAGGAGACACAGGGAACTGCAAATGCTGGTTTACAGATCTGCCGAGTTACTCCAGCACTTTCAAGTGCAGGTTGGAGTCTGTCATGCAAGCTATGCCGCCACCATCACACGCAGAGCGCTGCACCTCGGAAGAGATGCAGTCGAATCATTCTTTATTTAAGTTCCCATGTTAGTATTTGAGTGAGTGCTGCTGCTTCCTTGTCCATGGTAAATCGTCAACCTGCTTCTCGAACAGAATATCTGGCTATTCATATTCAGCTCAATGGCACACAACATATATGAATGTTTCAGTTTCTGTTCAGTTTATTGTCACGTGTACCGAGGTACAGTGAAAAGCTCTGGTTGTGTGCTATCCAGGCAGCGGAAAGACAATACCCGATTACAATCGAGCCATTCACTGTGTATAGATACATAAGGGAATAACATTTAGTGCAAGGTAAAGGCAGTAAAGTCCTATCAAAGATAGTCTGAGGGTTTCCAATGAGGCAGATAGTAGTTCAGCACTGCTCTCTGGTTGTGGTAGGATGGTTTAGTTGCCTGATAACAGCTGGGAAGAAACTGTCCTTGAAGCTGGAGGTGTGCGTTTTCACACTTCTGTCGCTTTTGCCTGATGGGAGAGGGGGGAAGAGGGAGTGGCCGGGGTGCAACTCGTCCTTGATTATGCTGCTGGCCTTGCCGAGGCAGTGTGAGGTGTAGATGACGTCAATGGGAGGGAGTTTGATATGTTGAATTAAGCTGCTTAATAATCCATACATTTCACAATCCACTGCACAATGTTTAGACATATTAAAGCTCAATAAATTTTCAAATATTTGGCCATGGTAATGCCACAAAGTCTGATTCCAACTTCATCCAGTATTTTTTCTTTACAGTAAATTAGTGTCAGATGAGCTAAAAGGCCACTATAAGTTTGCTGGAGTAAACCAAACATTAAAACTTACTTTTCGTCTGCCAATTTCAGTTTCTCATCTGCAAATTTTAGCTGCTCAATTTTTTGTTCGGATTGTAAGCTTTCCACTTGCAGCTTCAATTTTTCATTGGAATATTTAAGTTGCTTCATCTCCTCCATGACCACCAGGTTGCTAGCCAGCTTTTGTTCCAATTCCAGACATCTGAAAGAGAACGTGATTAATATTGTGTAGGAAGAAACCTGCTGGTTTATACCGAAGATAGACACAAAATGCTGGAGTAACTCAGCGGGACAAGCAGCATCTCCGGATAGAAGGAATGGGCGACGTTTCAGGTCGAGACCCTTCTTCAGACAGTCTCACCCCGAAATGTCACCCATTCCTTCTATCCAGAGATGCTGCCTGTCCCGCTGAGTTACTCCAACATTTTTGTGTCTATCTTCGGTGGAAAAATAAGAGAATATTTTGTAAGCTATAAGAATGTAAAATATGACAGAACTTAAATTCTTAATTCAACAAATATTTCTGTCATAAAAATTTGCCGGTGGGATCAGCTGAATGTAGCTTTCATAGGAATGTAGGAAAATAGAAATGATTTGCACACAAAGAGTAAAGTAATATTGGATTGAGGGGTGAATAACAGTCAGGATATAATGGGAAAACTCCCTTTCCCTCCCAGTCAGAACCTTTCAGCCCTCAGGGTGAAAATGTCAAGGACCTTAAGGCACACCTCTAACGTGAGAGGGGCAAGGTATCAAGGAGATGTGCAGGGCCAGTTTTTTATTTTACAGAGGGTCCTTGGAACATGCATCCGGAGATAGGATAATGGTGTTTAAGAGACTTTTAGATAGGCACATGGATATGCAGGGAACGGAGGGATATGGATCACCTGCAGGCTGGTAAGAATTGGTCTTGGCATTGTGTTCAGGGCAAACACTGTGGGCCTGTGAAATGAAGGGCCGAAGGGCCTCTTCACTTCACAGGCCCACATTGGTTTTGCATACAGCCTGTCACCGCTGGCAACTTGCCAGCAGCCTTACGAGAAAGTCCAGCCACAAGAGCTCAATAACAACTCCAAGGTTAGACCCACTAATTGGCCTTATCGGCACACGGGTTATGATTGGTGAGAATGTAGGTAAGAGAGGCTTCTGGAATAAACGGGACACAAGGTGTCTGGCTCGGCTAAGTGTCATTTGTTCTTTGTTCTTCAGTTGATCACGATCTTATCCATTACCACCGCACGCATACAGATCTAATAGATCACATTGGGGTCACACGACCGAAAGCAAAGAACTAACAACACTTAGCCGAGCCAGACACCTTGTGTCCCATTTATTCCAGAAGCCTCTTTTACCTACATTCTCACCAGTCATAACTCGTGTGCCAATAAGGCCAATTAGTGAGTCTGACCTTGGAGTTGTTATTGAGACCTTGTGGCTGGACCTTCTCATGAGGCTGCTGGCAAGTTGCCAGCGGTGACAGGCTGTATGCAAAACCAACATGGGTGTGAAGGCGCCACAGGCCGAAGGGCCTCTTCATTTCCTGTACTGTTGTTATTGTGTAGCTTCAGTAGCTATATAAACGAGTGGACTTACAATACAACTCTCAATTCTAACCTGAATCATTGGCTTAATCTCCATTGACAATTCTACCCCTTTCTTTTTAAAATAAAATTGAGTTTCTCCATTATCAATTTTTCACTGTTTAGGGTATATTTCTGAACCTTTCTTGTAGAGCCTTCTTGAGGTCTTCAGCTTCATCTAGTTTTGTCTGGGATTCCTGCAAGTCTTTTACTAGTGCCATCACTTGTGACTTCAATACTTCAACTTCATCTGGAGACTGCAGTTGGAGATAAATAACATTATTGATCTAATTAACTGCACGCAATTATCAAACTGCTATTATGTCATATGAATTATATCAGCGTAATTTATCTTGCGCATCACTTCAATACCATTATGTAGGCTACAATTTTGCCAGCACAATGTAAATACAAATTGAGTGGCAGTGGTGCAGCGGTAGAGTTGCTGCCTCACAGCATCAGACACCCAGGTTCGACCCAGACTACGGGTGCTGTCTGTACGGAGTTTTGTACGTTCTCCCTATGACCGCGTGGGTTTTCCCCGGGTGCTCCGGTTTCCTCCGACACTCCAAAGACGTGCAGGTTTGTAGGTTAGTTGGCTTTGGTAAAAATTGCAAATTGTCCCTAGTGTGTAGACAATAGACAATAGGTGCAGGAGTAGGCCATTCAGCCCTTCGAACCAGCACCGCCATTCAATGTGATCATGGCTGATGTAGGATAGAACCAGTGTGCAATAATCGCTGGTGGTACGGACTTGGTGTGCTGAAAGGCCCGTTTCCACGCTGTATCTCTAAAGTCTAAAGTAAAGTCACAACTTCCACAACAGATATTGCTAGAACATGCTATATAATCAGTTTAGAATTTCTTGATGGGTATTGAAGCCACAGGGCTGTGGAGAAGATACGCAAAACACCCGATTCCAACTCCTTGATTTCTTGTGTATCCGACTCAGACCCCGACCGACCCCAAGGTATAATTCTAAATCTGCTATGATGACATTACACAAGATGGCATTTCATAAGCACGTCATGAATCATCAGGCTACCCTTTAAACCCATGTCCTTAAAGTTTTGAGTCTAATGGTTGTATCTATGCTATTGTGGTTTTTTGAATTGTTTATTCTTGAAAAAAAAACATAATTCATTTTGACAAAATTAAAATTCCATTGAATTAAATAAAAATTATAAAAGCATTACTCTGATTTCTCATTCTCTAGGGTGGAAATAAAGTATGTGGTATGTTTAAAAAGTGGGATTTTCCCCCATTTATGTAGTCTCTAAATTTATATTGAGGTCTGAGTTGGAGTCGGACTTTTTTACCGACTCCAGCAGCACCAAACTTGCTCCGACTCCAATGCCACAGCCCTGGATTTAGAGATACAGCATTGAAGCAGGCCCTTCAGCCCGTTGAGTTCACTCTGACCATCGACCACCCTCTCACTTTCATATCCACTCCCTACAGCAGCCAATTAACCTACAAACCTACATCTTTAGAATGCAAGAGGAAACCCCTGTAGTCACATGGAGAACATACAAACTCGACACAATTAACACCCAAGGTCGGGATTGAACCTGGGTCTCTGGCGCTAGCAGCTTTACTAGCTGCACCACTGAGCATTTATGCATAATAGTTTATAAATGTATAATAGTTTCAAATTCAACAGGAAAATATTTTATCATTATTTATTATGTGTTTGGAGTACCTTTACTGAAGTAGTCATTTCAATGTCCTCTTCCTTCGCATCAACGAGCATACTTCCCAATTCGGATTCCTGGTTGACTTTGGATAAAGACTGTTCTCCTGCACTTTCCTCAGTCTGTGTCGCATCATCAGCTGTTTCAGGAACTTTGGAGAGTTCGCAAATCCTACAAAATATTGGAGGCTGTACTTGTATTTATCAAGGAGTATTATCGACATTTATGTCAAATTATGACATAAAGACAATAGACAATAGGTGCAGGAGTAGGCCATTCGGCCCTTCGAGCCAGCACCGCCATTCAATGTGATCATGGCTGATCATTCTCAATCAGTACCCCGTTCCTGCCTTCTCCCCATACCCCCTGACACCGCTATCCTTAAGAGCTCTATCTAGCTCTCTCTTGCATGCATTCAGAGAATTGGCCTCCACTGCCTTCTGAGGCAGAGAATTCCACAGATTTACAACTTCTGACTGAAAAAGTTTTTTCCTCATCTCCGTTCTAAATGGCCTACCCCTTATTCTTAAACTGTGGCCCCTGGTTCTGGACTCCCCCAACATTGGGAACATGTTTCCTGCCTCTAACGTGTCCAACCCCTTAATAATCTTATGTTTCAATAAGATCCCTTCTCATCCTTCTAAATTCCAGTGTATACAAGCCTGGACTGAATCGTGATTAATTCAGCATATTATCAGGACACGCAATGTATTGTCTCTCAATGACTACCCTCATCTTAACACGAGTCCATTTATACAGAGATTCACTCCAAATCCCAGAGTCAGGCAGCAAGATATAGCAAGGTCTCTGGTAGGGCATGGATAGGTGCTGCCATTGGGACCGACTGACATCGGGAGACAAGGATAACGATGTCGCTTTGCCTCCTGTCAAACTTTGTGTGGATTTGTAAGACTTGTGAAATTATACTATGCAGATCACAGATTTTAAAAATAGAAAAGTTTATAAAACATTCGTTTTTTTAAATTTTACTCTGACTAGTGCATGAAAAGCAACAATAAAACAAAATACACTTAACAAATCAATGTAGCATTTTCTTTCTAATCAGCAGAAAGAATCAAAAGAATGGGCTTTACAATCTTGCCCAAGGCATTACTAGGTGTCCATGATTAGACACACGAGAAGGCCCTTCCACTCACAATATCCATGTCTAACATGATGCCAGGTCAAACTAACCTCCTCTGCCTGTACCTGATCCATAATTCTCCATTCCAAGTATGTCCAATGGCCTATCTAAAGACATCGCTATCATACCTGCCTCCACCACCACCCCAGGCAGCACGTTCCAGGTACCCACCACTCGCTGTGAGCAAAATGTGTCCTATGCATCTCCCTCTCACATTGAAACCACAACCCCAGGTTTTTGAACGCTGGGGAATGAATCCCAGTATGGTTTGGTTGTGCAGTTGGGCTGTGCAAGTGTGGGATACTTTCAACTGCAAGCAGCTGAACACGTGAAATTTCCTTCAGAGACATTGACTACAAAGGGCAAAGATCTTAGAAACCATTAAGTAAGCACTTTTAACAATTTTATCGTTTCAATGAGATTACCAATCATTCTTCCAAAGTCTGAGCATGCAGGCCCAGTTTGCTGAATTTTTCTTCATTGGACAAAATCTCCATGCTTAAAGCATGATCATGATGAATCTTTGTTTCAATCTTCTGTAAATATATCCTACCTTTGATAGGGAGACCAGACCGTCACACCATTTCCAGGTGCTCAAAAGTACCGTATATAATTCCACAAGGAGATCTTTATTTTTGTATTTAAATCCACTAGAATGAAAATCCATTTGCCTTCATAATTGCTTATTGTAACTCACATTTTTTGGTGATTGTATACTATGATATCCTTGTCCGTAATTTGAACTTAGTTCAGTTTATTATGGTCACGTGTACCGAGCTACAGTGAAAAACTTTTTTGTTGCGTGCTATCCAGTCAGTAGAATGACTATACGATTAAAATCTAGCCGTCCACAGTATACAGATACAAGATTAAGGGAATAACATTTAATACAAGATAATGTCCAGTAAAGTCTGATTAAAGATAGTCCTTGCGTCTCCAATGAGATAGATCGGAGGTCAGGGCCTCTCTCTAATTGGCGATAGGATGGCTCAATTGCCTGATAACAGCTGGGAAGTAAGAGTCCCTGAATCTGGAGGTCACTATACTGTATACTTGCAATTTTCACAAGCGTTATCAGCTTTAAAATACTTCAAAGAATTAACTTTATTAGACTCAAGGTCCAGATAAAAGACTAGACATTACATAGACTAAATGACATACAAAAGCACAATACATGGTTTAAAATCAAGAATTAAAAAAATCAGTGTCCTACAACGAGACAACTATACCAATTAAACCCGCTGACAAGGGAGGGTCTGTGGTAGTCTGGCGTGCTGACCTCTACCGCACCGAGGCCAGACGACAACTATCAGACACCTCTTCCTACCTATCCCTGGACCATGACCCCACCGATAAACACCAGACCTTTATCAGCAGCACCATCACCGACCTCACCAACTCCGGCGATCTACCCCTCAGTGCCTCCAATCTCATAGTTCCCCAGCCCCGCACGGCCCGATTCCACCTCCTACCCAAAATCCACAAACACAACTGTCCCGGCAGACCCATTGTCTCTGCCTGCTCATGCCCCACCGAACTTATCTCTACCTACCTCGACTCCATCCTATCCCCCCTGGTTAAATCCCTCCCCACCTACGTCCAAGACACCTCACACGCTCTCCATCTCCTGGATAACTTCCGGTTCCCAGGCCCCCACTCCCTCATTTTCACCATGGATGTCCAGTCACTCTACACTTCCATCCCCCACAAGGATGGTCTCGAAGCCCTCCGTTTCTTCCTCGACCGTAGAACCAGCCAATCCCCATCGACCAACACTCTCCTCCGCTTAGCAGAGCTGGTTCTTACCCTCAACAACTTCTCCTTTGACTCCTCCCACTTCCTCCAAACCAGAGGCGTAGCTATGGGCACTCGCATGGGCCCTAGCTACGCCTGCCTCTTTGTCGGGTACGTCGAACAATCCCTGTTCCAGACGTACACTGGCCCCATCCCCGAACTCTACCTCCACTACATCGACGACTGCATTGGTGCTACCTCTTGCACCCATGCAGAACTCACTGACTTCATACACTTCACCTCCAATTTCCATCCTGCCCTTAAATATACCTGGACTATCTCTGACATCTCCCTCCCGTTTCTGGACCTCACCATCTCCATCACAGGAGAAAAACTAGTGACGGACATTTACTACAAGCCCACCGACTCGCACAGCTATCTGGACTACACTTCTTCCCACCCGGTCCCCTGCAAAAAGTCTATCCCCTACTCCCAATTCCTCCGTCTACGCCGCATCTGCGCCCGGGATGAGGTGTTTCAGACTAGGGCTTCCGAGATGTCCTCGTTTTTCAGAAAACGGGGCTTCCCCTCCTCCATTATAGATGAGGCTCTCACTAGGGTCTCTTCTACATCCCGCAGCTCCGCTCTTGCTCCCCCTCCCCCACTCACAACAAGGACAGGATCCCCCTCGTTCTCACCTTCCACCCCACCAGCCAGCGGATCCAACATATCATCCACCAACATTTCCGTCACCTACAACAGGACCCCACCACTGGCCATATCTTCCCATCCCCTCCCCTCTCTGCGTTCCGCAGAGACCGTTCCCTCCGCAACTCCCTGGTCCACTCGTCCCTTCCTACCCAAACCACCCTAACCCCGGGCACTTTCCCTTGCAACCGCACGAGATGCAACACCTGTCCCTTTACCTCCCCCTCAACTCCATCAAAGGACCCAAAGTCTTTCCAGGTGAGACAGAGGTTCACCTGCACCTCCTCCAACCTGATCTATTGCATCCGCTGCTCTAGATGTCAACTTATTTATATCGGCGAAACCAAGCGCAGGCTCGGCGATCGCTTCGCTGAACATCTGCGCTCGGTCCGCATTAACGCAACTGATCTCCCGGTGGCCCAGCACTTTAACTCCCCCTCCCATTCACAGTCTGACCTCTCTGTCATGGGCCTCCTCCAGTGCCATAGTGAGGCCCGCCGGAAATTGGAGGAGCAGCACCTCATATTTCGCCTGGGCAGTTTGCGGCCCGGTGGTATGAACGTCGACTTCTCCAACTTCAGATAGCTCCTCTGTCCCTCCCTTCCCCTCCTCCTTCCCAGATCTCCCTCTATCATCCTGTCTCCACCTATATCCTTCCTTTGTCCCACCCCCGACATCAGTCTGAAGAAGGGTCTCGACCCGAAACGTCACCCATTCCTTCTCTCCCGAGATGCTGCCTGACCTGCTGAGTTACTCCAGCATTTTGTGAATAAATCGATTTGTACCAGCATCTGCAGTTATTTTCTTATATACCAATGTCCCCACAGCTGGGATTGGTAGTTTGTAGCGCTAAACATCATGTTTGATATGGCCAAGATGATTTCATTTTCAGAGTAATTAATCAGGCAAATATATTTATACATAAGATTTCTTAAGGCATTTTGTAAAGTATTGACTCCTGCAGCCAGAAACATTTCACTTGCACTACACCATGTAGGCCTCTTAAGTAATATTCCCATAGCATCATTAAAAGCTACTTGAAGTCTCTGTAAACTTGCTTTTCTGTAGTTTGACCACAAGGGGTAGGCCATTTAGAACGGAGATGAGGAAAAACTTTTTCAATCAGAGAATTTTGAATCTGTGGAATTCTCTGCCTCAGAAGGCAGTGGAGGCCAATTCTCTGAATGCATTCAAGAGAGAGCTAGATAGAGCTCTTAAGGATAGCGGAGTCAGGGGGTATGGGGAGTAGGCAGGAACGGGGTACTGAGTGAGAATGATCAGCCATGATCATATTGAATGGCGGTGCTGGCTCGAAGGGCCGAATGGCCTCCTCCTGCACCTATTGTCTATTGCCTAATGGCCTACTCCTGCACCTATTGTCTATTGTCTAAGTATAGAGTGGTGTACAATATGCTCTGAACAGAGACATCTTCATTCCATCTGTACACGCACTAAACTTGCGTAAGAGAATGTTTGCTCGTGCATACATCATGGGTCGTTGCCTATAAATATCCTCATCATCTGTCACTTGTTCTGTTATAAAATGCCCAAGATATTTTACCCTATTACAGACACTAAGATCATTATCAGACAATTTAAAATCAGGAAATTTTAGACATTTATCCTCTTTGGTTCTACAGATCATAACTGCACTCTTACCAGCATATTTGATATGATGTTCCACACCATACACAGAACATATAGTAAGGAGCTGCTGGAGACCAGCGCTAGATGTACTAAGGACCACAAGATCATCTGCATACATAATATGGGTCACTAGAGTATTACCAATCGTGCACCCAGTATTACAGGCTTTCAATTGCTTGGACAGATCAGCAATATAGAGATTAAAAAGAACTGGGGACAAAATTCCTCCTTGTCTGACACCATTGCTAACCCCAAATGGGGCTGAGACCCTATTGCCCCATTTTACTTGCATAGTCTGGTGGGCAGACCAGTAAGCCAGAATTCTCACAACGTATTTGGGCAACCCTCTTTGACTCAATTTAACAAACAATTTTCTATGATTAACACGATCAAAGGCTTTGGAAGTATCAATAAAGCACATAAGAACTGATGAGTTTTTAACCTCTATATTTGTTTACATTTCCTTTAAGGCATATATACACGTCAGTGCCATGTTTAGCTTTAAAACCAAATTGGTTATCTGTGGAGTTAACAAACTCATTTAACCTATCCAGCACTATTCTTTCTGGGATTTTTGACAGTATGCTGGCTAAAGCAATGGGCATGTAATTATCTATGCTGCCTACTTTACCAGCTTTGTCCTTAATGACTGCCACTAACAGAACAGACAACACTGAGTCTGGTAACAAGCCATGAATCATAAAGCCAGAAAAACAAATAGCACCGAGAGGAGCTATCCTCATACTGGCATCTTTAAGATGTTCAGCAGAAATAGGATCTAAACCACTTGCTTTGTTGTCGGACAGCTTGTTTATAGCTTGGTACACCTCATATCATATAATCACCATTGAAAATAAAGTAGTACTCAATATCTTGGTTAAATGGCAACACACAAAGACCTGAAGCACTTTACCTTTCTTGGTATGTCTGAAGCTCATGTTCAAGGCTTTCCAACTTCAGAGTCTTGTCCCTTAACATGTTAAGTAGTTGTCTGACGGTCAACTCCTCTGACAGACATTTTTCACCACTGTCATGAGATCTTGACCTGTTTTGTCAATGCAGTAAAAATCAAGTATCACTTTTGTTTAGTTGCAAAATAGTCACTAAAATTTTCCTTTCACACATCAAATATCATTCTTTTAGTTTAGTGTAGTTTAGAGAAACAGCGCGGAAACAGGCCCTTCAGCCCACCGGGTCTGCGCCGACCAGCGATCCCCGCACATTAACACTATCCTACACCCACAAGGGACAATTTTTAAAAAATTTACGAAGCCAATTAACCTACATACCTGTACATCTTTGGAGTGCGGGAGAAAACCGAAGATCTCGGAGAAAACCCACGCAGGTCACGGGGAAACCGCGCACAAACTCCGTACAGGCAGCACCTGTAGTCGGGATCGAACCCGGGTCTCCGGCGCTGCATTTGCTGTAAGGCAGCAACTCTACTGCTGCACCACTGTGACCGCCTAAATTTCCTTATGATTCTTGCAGGGGAAGTAAATTACTCAAATATAACTTATAAAACAAAAACAGATTTGTTAAAGATTTTACTTTAATTTTACTCCCCTCTTCCCCCAAAGCCCGAGGTTCAGTATTTACGATTCAGCTCTACGTACAGCCATACAACTCCAATGTCAACAACTGAAGATAAACACAAAATGCTGGAGTAACTCGGTGGGTCAGGCAGCATCTCTGGAGAGAAGGAATAGGTGACGTTTCAGATCGAGACCCTTCATCAGACACGGTCAACAACTTTATTTTGGCCCGATGGGATCAGTGTCAAGAGTGTAAGCCAATGAATCAATGATTCCTCTCACAGCAAAGAATTTCACAGTGTCTTGTTACATGTGACAATAAAGTATTCATTCATTCAAGTCAACCTATAATGATTGGATGAAGGGGACCATCGTACAGCCAATGAAAACTACATACTGCCATCAGGACAAACTCGTCACCTTGTTAGAAATAGGTGAATTATTTTAAGGCACAAATCCCACAAGGGTGCACTAGGTGAACTTCCATGGTAGGCACATAGTATGCATTGTTTCAAATGCAGTGCCCTTATGGACCAAGGGGCCGAGACTATTTGGCATCAGATACTATGGCAAAAGGAGTTGTTGCTCTCCTTGGCTCATTTACCTAGTTTAGTTTAGTGTCACATGTACCGAGGTAACAGTGAAAAGTTTTTGTTGCGTGCTATCCAGTCAGCAGAAAGACAACCCATGATTACAATCGAGCCATTTACAGTGTATAGATAGATACATGGTAAGGGAATGTTTAGTGCAAGGTAAAGCCAGCAAAGTACGATCAAGGATAGTCCGAGGGATATCAAAGAGGGGGCTCAGCCTCTCAGTCTGAAGGAGGGTCTTGACCTAAAACGTCACCCATTCCTTTTCTCCAGAGATACTGCCTGTCCCGCTGAGTTACTCCAGCACATTGTGTCTATCTTCGGTGTAAACCAGCATCTGTACTTCCTTCCTACATTTCTCAGATTACTACCAGACTGCCCCATCTTTACTGATTTCAGATAGAGCAAGGGAGGTCCATTTTGGAACCTAATGTTGACAGCAGAGTTGCGGCTTTATTCAGTGCTGCACCGCATGGTGGCACAGCGGTAGAGTTGCTGCCTTACAGCGCCAGAGACCCGAGTTCAAACCTGACTATGGATGCCGTCTGTACGGAGTTTGTACGTTCTCCCCAGGACCTGCATGGGTTTTCTCTGAGATCTTCAGTTTCCTCCCACACTCCAAAGACGTACAGGCTTGTAGGTTAATTGGTTTGGTATAAATGTAAATTGTCCCTAGTGTATGCAGGGTGGTGTTAATGTGCAGGGATCGTTGGCTGGCATGGACTAAACTAGCTTTGCAATAACAACAAGTGCATGCGAGCAGGACACCGAGAATGACAATTTCCAATCAAGCATGTTTCAACAATTCCATATGGATTAACGTTGCAGACTGCAATATAGATTAATACAAAATGAATAGCAAATAAGTCTGTATAGTATAAAATGTTACTTCAAATCTGAACCCATCCTACAGCATGGAAATGAACACTTCAGCTCATCGAGTCCACACCAACCATTGATTTCAACTAACCGTTTTTTTTTTGTTAATTGTCCCCTCAGATTCTACCTCTCACCTACACACTAGGGCTCATTTACATGGTGGTGTCAGTAGCCAGAAGTGTCAGATTAATGGAGGTCAGCAAAATGTATACCATTGCTCAAGAAAAAACAGCAGGGATAAGCCTGGTAATTATAGACCAGTGAATCTAACATGAGTGATAGGAGAAAACTCACACAAGGATGTCACACAATAACAGATATCAGTTTCACAAAATGCTGGAGTAACTCAGCAGGTCAGGCAGCATCTCAGGAGAGAAGGAATGGGTGACGTTTCGGGTCGAGGCCCTTCTTCAGACTGATATCAAGATCACTGGAGCTGTGAGGCAGCAGCTCTACTGAGGCGCACCACTGTGCTGTCCTGACTATATTTGCAATGAAGCATAAATAACTTACTTATAATTCGCAGCACTGTTTGCATCCTTGCCTTCCAATTCCTTTGGTTTTAACTCTGCGTTATCCATTGCCTCCTGAAAAAAAAATCAAGGTCAATTATGCATTTGTGGGGGAAAATAAGTTTAATCGCAAAACCCTCTGGTAGCAAAAACCTGATGTTAAAATTTCCCCAAAACCTGTAATATGTGAGAAAAGTCATGCTTTTCTATGGGCCAGACTATTCTTAGATCAGCTTAGCACCCGTATAACACGCCCACACTGACACATTTCCCCATGCCACCTCTTTTTTTTGTGGTCTGTGGTAATAACTCAGCTGCCACACCCACCTGCAAACCTGGCATGATGTGCTTTAAAAAAACATGTCACAGAGACTCCATTTAAATGAACTATCCTGGTTCCTTAGCTGTCCATCCAAACTCAGTGGCAAAGTGGACAGGCACCCGGCCGGTCTCCCAAACCATCACTTGCATATACGGGCAAGACACAAGGCTTTCATAAGCTGGGGCGGAACAGTAATGCTCAGGCCAAGACCCTATCAGCCATTATCTTATTGAATGACGTTGCAGGTTATAAGGGTCAAAAGATTTGTCCCTATCTTGTCATTCCTTCTTCTCTCTATTCCCGCCCAGCAGAAGGTACAGAAGCTGGAAAACACGCACCACCAGACCCAAGAGCAGCTTCTTCCCCTCTGTTATCAGGCTTCTGAATGGTCCTTCCATAAATTAGAGTACTGTCCGATACACCTCTACTCCATTGCGGACATTGGACTTTGTCTCTGGAACTGATGCGCTACAATGCTGAGAACTATATTGTGCACTCTGTATCTTCCCCTTTGCTCTACCTATTGTACTTGAATTTGATGTGCATATATTTATGTATAGTATCTATTGGATTGCATTCAAAACAAGGCTTTTCACTGTACCACCTGACAGTACTAAACCTAAACAAACATGTTTCTGCCGTTTTGTAACTTTAGGAATTAAGATGCACTGTACTCCCATACAGGTTTTTCCACCTACCACCATTCGAATTTCAACAAAGGAATCATTTGATGATGCAGCACCCAGCTTCACAAGGAGCTCTGAATTCATGGCCACCAAATCAGCCTTTTCTGTCTGCAATCTGTGAATTTGTGCTTTCAGTTGTTGAACATCTTGTTCCACCCGAGTAGAGCTCATACCTGCATTGAGCAAGTCACCTTTGGACATTCCCTGAGAGAGCAACAAAAATAGGCATTAAAGTCACCACCTGATAAATCACTATGTACAAGAACCCAACATGACACCGGACTATTCCCTTCATTGACCCGCTGAGTTCCTCCGGCAGTTTGTGTTTTGCACCAAAACGTATGTAATCAGGAGCTATTGTGCCCAAAGTCCAATCCTTCCAGAAGGCCAAGTAAAAATTCTAGGCCACGTTTTTTTTAATACATGTTATTGAATTAATCAAGGCCAGTTATTTTGAGCTGTTATTCTGAAATATAAACAGAAAATGCAAGACAACTCAAGCCAGCCATTGTTTGTGGAAAGAGAATGGGTAAATGTTATGTCAATTCTCATAAACGCTTTAAGTTAAAGACCTGTTGTTCTCTTCACAGATGCTGCTTGACCTACTTTCCAGCATAATTGTAAGCTTTAAATTTCCATTCTGTATACCTGTGTATTTTGGGGTTGCATTTTCTTCAGTGCTTCATTCTCTGCAGTCAAGGCAATTAATTTGCTTTTGGCTTCCTCAAACTTTTTCTGGATGTAATCCCGTTCTTCTCTCTGTTTCTCACGCCAAGTTGCAAGTTCTTCATATCGTTCCTTCATGGCATGGTTTGTTTGTTTAATGGCTTCTGAGGACATAAATCATCAGTAATTTACAATACAATACAAACTTTAATGTCATTGTGCAGTGTACAAGTACAGAGACAACGAAATGCAGTTAGCATCTTAACCAGAGTGCATGTGATGGAATAGTAAAACATATAAAATATACATATATGCACAGTAGCGGTAATGGAAATTCCGGTGAGCGAGATCAGTCACTGATGGGAGGAGTGCCCGAGGGGGGTGGGGGGAGGGGATGGCAACAATCACCGAAGCGCAGAGTTAAGTAAGGTAACGACCGCAGGAAATAAGCTGTTCCTGAACCTGCAGGTCTGGGAACGGAGAGACCTGTAGCGCCTCCCAGATGGGAGGAGGGTAAACAATCTGTGGTTGGGGTGAGAGCTGTCCTTGATGATGCAGCGCGACCTTCGCAGACATCGCCTACTCTGGATAGACTCAATGGAGGGGAGTGAGGAACCGGTGATGCGTTGGGCAGTTTTCACCACCCTCTGCAGTGCTTTCCGGTCGGAGACAGAGCAGTTGCCATACCATACTGTGATACAGTTAGTAAGGCTGCTCTCGATAGAGCTCCTTGGTCTTCTTGGTGTTAAGGACCAGGTTGTTGTCAGCACACCACGTTGCAAGTAGCTGGACTTCCTCCCTATAGGCCGACTCATCGTTGTCGCTGATGAGGCCAATCACCATTGTATCATCTGCAAACTTAATAATGGTGTTAGAACCATGTACAGGTGTGCAGTTGTAGGTGAAAAGGGAGTAGAGGAGAGGGTTCAGCACACAGCCCTGTGGAACGCCGGTGTTCAGGGTGATGGTTGAGGAGGTGTCGTTGTCTAATCTAACAGACTGGGGTCTGTTGGTTAGAAAGTCCAATATCCAATTGCAGAGGGAGGGGTTGATGTTCAGGTCGTTGAGTTTGGCAATCAGTTTGTAAGGGATGATGGTGTTGAATGCTGAGCTGAAATCGATAAACAGCATTCTCACGTATGTATCTCTGTTGTCAAGGTGGGAGAGGGCGGAGTGAAGTGCCGTGGAGATGGCATCCTCCGTACTCCTGTTCTGGCGGTAGGCGAACTGATAGGGGTCCAGTGTGGGAGGTAGGCAGCCTTTGAGGTGTGCCAAGACCAGCCTCTCGAAGCACTTAGTGATGATGGGAGTAAGTGCAACTGGGCGGAAGTCGTTGAGGCTCGCTGTAGTGGAGTGTTTTGGCACCGGCACGATGGAGGTGGTTTTAAGACTCGTAGGGACAGCTGCTTGGGCAAGTGACAAGTTGAAGATGTCAGCTTAATGGCTTCTGAGGACATAAATCATCAGTAATTTGATTCAACAATATGTATTAAATCGTATTAAAAAAAATATGCCCTAGAGAGATGACAACCTGATTCATAATTGAGAGCAAATTGACCTAGAATTCTATTGCGCATTTAGTAGATTTTTTTTTTTTAAACTGGCTTCGACTCCTCCACACAATTTCTTTTGAAACCCTCTTCAAATTTCATATAAATAAGAATGCAGTATTTTATAACGTTACAAGTTTATCAAATCTAACTGATGCAAAAAGGGTAGTTAAAGGTATCCTTGTGGATGCCAGAGTTCAAAGGTTTACAAGAAATTGTGGCCACATGCCAAGGAAAAGAGACTCAAAAAGGTGGAATAACTCAGCATCATCAGACAGCATCTCTGGAGAAAAGGAATAGGTGACGTTTTGGGTCGAGACCCTTCTTCAGACTGAGAGTCAATGAGATGGAAAGTTAAAGATTGCTATATTTATAGCGGGAGGGGGTATTAAAATAAAACATGTTAAAACTACAAAATCAAATCTGAGCATGTCATTGACCTTGTCTAATAAGCAAACTTTGGTCCTTAACTTTCTGTTGTACCTGTGGCTGACCTCATATACTGTATTTTCCAACGATCCTCAATATCTCCTGTGGAACTACAAAGCAAACTGATCCTTCTTGGGTTTTTTTTTTACAGCAGGAAGTTTTACAGAGCAGCAACTGGTACTATCTCAGAAAGAATAGTTTTCAAAAATAAGTAAACTCTGCTCCATACAACCAATTTCTTCACCGATGCCAAACATCCAAATTACTAATTAGGACAAATTGAGCATTGTACGTTATTCATGAAAGCCATTCCACACTCAAGAACGATGCATTGTCTCAGCCTGTTAATTTTCAGGTGTTTTGCAAATGGATTTACACACATAAACGTGACCTATCACACTCATCTTTATCAACTGAGAGCCACAGCTTTGTTTCCAAACGGTAATAACAACATCATGTACAAAGTCTTGTATTTTAGAACTGCATTACATGCTTATACCTCATTGTTGGTACGCCTGATTGGAGGGATCTAATTTACAACATTTTCTACAATATGGCCATAAAGGAGTTTCGGAACATTTTTATCTTACAATAAAGGAAAACCATGCAATCCCCGGGTCACGCAAGGGTTCCTTTGCTGAGAATTGTTCACATGCCAATTTCTCTATCCGTATCGTGTTGCTCCACAGTTACAATAATTCTTTCAATTCAAATATTCACTCTAACGTAACTCATAATTAGACAAATTAAATATATAATATAGCTAGTCATTATGAATATCTGGCTAAAGATATTCCTCTTCATCTCCATGCTAAAAGGTACTTTCTTTTATTGAGACTGTGCCTTCTGGTCCAAGACTCTCCCACCAGTAAACATCCTGCCTGATCCTCTGAGTTCATCCAGAACTGTGTGTTTTGCCCAGATTAAAATATAAGTTTGCAAATGGAGGGGGTAGCAAGCTCTACATTTATAACAGCCTCAAGTTCCACAATTGCAAAGGTACCTTTTAACTCATTGTTCTCCTTAATCAGCTCTTCCATTTGCTTCAGTGTTTCCTCAGGAGTATAAGCGTCCAGTGAGTGGGGACCATTGCCAATACCATTCACAGCGTGCAAGGTCTGGTTCGTAGTCATCCTCGCTTCCAATCACTCTGGAAAGAAACGCTCAATAAATGAGTGACTGCACTGGTTAGAAAGTTATGTGAACTAATTTGAAGACACAAGAGTGCTGGGGTAACTCAGTCATCTGTCCAGCACCTGCAGTTCCTTGTAAGCTATTCAATTGCCGACAGTATCAGCAATGATTCAGCAACTATCTAGAGATGAGCTCCGGTTGAGACGAGCTCCAGTTCAGGGGGCCGGGGGCCGGGGGCGGGCAGCGGACACTCCACTCCGATCGGGCGATCACAAGCTCGGGCAGGGGTTGTTTGTGAGGGATCAGGGTACAGGAGAAGGCTGAGGGTGAGGGTGTGAAGTGCGGCTGAGGTTGACGTGGAGGAACAGAGAGTAAACAACAAGGCCCGCCCGGGCTTTCACTTTCGTTTTCCCTTGCGCTGTTGCGCAACTCGAATCCGAGAAAACACAACCTCCTCCCCTCCCCCCCCCCGGGACCCCATGGCCCCCACTCCCCGGCCGGGGTCTGGGCCATCCCTCCTCCCCAGGTCCACACTCACCCCTCCCTCCCTCCCAGGGCCCGTGTCTACCTCCACCCCTCCCGTCGGGAACCCCGAATCTCCCCGGGATCTGTCTCCCTCCCGTCTCCCCTCCCCCTCCCCTCCCCACCCCCTCCCCCTCCCCACCCCCTCCCCCTCCCCTCCCCACCCCCTCCCCTCCCCACCCCCTCCCCTCCCCCTCCCCTCCCCTCCCCCTCCCCTCCCCTCCCCTCCCCCTCCCCTCCCCCTCCCCTCCCCTCCCCCTCCCCTCCCCCTCCCCTCCCCCTCCCCTCCCCCTCCCCCTCCCCTCCCCCTCCCCTCCCCCTCCCCCTCCCCTCCCCCTCCCCTCCCCCTCCCCCTCCCCTCCCCCTCCCACCGGATCTCCCTGTCCCCGGTGGTGCTCTCACACCCTCTCTCTCTCTCACCCCCCTTCTCACTCCCCTTCTCACTCCCCCCCCTCTTCTCACTCTCACTCTCACTCCCACTCCCCCCCTCTTCTCACTCCCTCTCTCTCCCCCTCCCCCTCTCCCCGCGCGGCCGCTCACCTGCCGTCCGTCGCCGTGTGTCCCCGTGACGGTGAGGAAGAAGGAGTCACGTGTCCCCGTGACGGTGCGGAGGGAGGGAGTCACGTGTCCCCGTGACGGCGAGGAGGGAGGGGTCACGTGTCCCCGCGACGGTGCGGAGGGAGGGAGTCACGTGTCCCCGTGACGGTGAGGAGGGGGGAGTCACGTGTCCCCGTGACGGTGAGGAGGAGGGAGTCACGTGTCCCAGTGACGGTAGGAGGGGAGGGAGTCACGTGTCCCCGAAGCCCCGGCCGTGAAGCCGTGAAGCCGCTCAGCCGCCATCTTGGTGAAGGAGGAGGAGGTGGTCCTAATGGAGACACAAGCTCATACAGGAGGGAGACACAAGAGTGTTGGAGTAACTCAGCGGATCAGGCAGCATCTCTGGAGAACAGGGATAGGTGACGTTAGACCACCATACAGGTGCGGGTTTACAATAAATTACAAGACTCGAGATATCAGCAGGTCTGGCAGCACCTGTGCAGGGGATGGACGATGATATTTCAAGTCTGGGACCTTTCTTCAATGTTCTCGTACGTTCTAGGAGCAGAATCAGGCCATTCAGCCCATCAAGTCTACTCCGCCATTCAGTCATGGCTGATCTACCTTTTCCTCTCAACCCCATTCTCCTGCCTTCTCCCCATAACCGCTGACATCCATACTAATCAAGAATCTACATCTCCAAGAGAATACATTGAGGTCCCCCCTCGTCCTTCTAAACTCCAGCGAGTACAGGCCCAGTGCCGTCAAACGCTCATCATCTGTTAACCTACTCATTCTTATGATCATTCTCGTAAACTTCCTCTGGACCCTCTCCAGAGACAAACCATTCTTCCTCAGACATGGGGCCCAATATTTCTCACAATATGCCAAATGCGCCTTATAGAGCCTCAGCATTACATCGCTATTTTTGTATTCTAATAAAATAGCGAAATAAAAATTGCATTTGCCTTATTACCTTATTGCTTTACTGCATTTGCCTTATTAGGTTATGGGGAGAAGGCAGGAGAATAGGGTTAGGAGAGAGAGAGATAGATCAGCCATGATTGAATGGCGGAGTAGACTTGATGGGTCAAATGGCCTAATTTTACTCCTATTACTAATGACAGTACCAATTTGACTTGTAACTTATTTTTTTGGGAATCCTGCACCAGCACTCCCAAGTCCCTTTGCACCTCCAATTTCTGAATTCTCTCCCCATTTAGGAAACAGTCCAGAGATGCTGCATGACCCACTGAGTTACTCCAGCACTTTGTGTCTTAATTCTTTATACAACGATACAACATATTTAAATGTTAGGGAAATATCAAGGACCAGCCTCACCCCGGTCACTCCCTATTCTCCCCTCTACCATCAGGCAATAGTGTGAAAACGCACATCTCCAGATCCAGGGACAGTTTCTTCCCAACTGTTATCAGGCAACTAAACCATCCTATCAACAACTCGAGAGCAGTCCTGCCCATCTACCTCTTTGGAGTCTCTCAGACTATCTTTAATCAGACTTTACTGAACTTTATCTTACACTAAACGTTATTCCCGTATATTGTGGAAGGCTTGATTGTAATCGTGGGTAGACACAAAATGCTGGAGTAACTCAGCGGGTCAGGCAGCATCTCAGGAGAGAAGGAATGGGTGACGTTTCGGGTACAGTCTTTCCACAGACAGGATAGCACGCAACAAAAAGCTTTTCACTGTACCTCAGTACACGTGACAATAACCTAAGCTAACTAACTAATTAAAGCTACATATTTGGTAATATAACAGCACTTCCTGCAAAACCTTCAGTAAAGTCAGCCAAGGAGAAGGAATGCACAACAATGGTAAATTGCCATTGAATGGGAAGAATCTTCTTCATGAAAATGCTTCAAAAATAGGTGGCACGGTGGCAGAGCCACAGAGTTGCTGCCTTACAACGCTTGCAGCGCCAGAGACCCGGGTTCGATCCTGACTATGGGTGCTGTCTGTACGGAGTTTGTACGTTCTGTCTGTGACCATGTGGGTTTTCACCGAGGTCTTCCCACACTCCAAAGACATACAGGTTAGTAGGTTAATTGGCTTGGGTATAAATGTAAA
Organism: Rhinoraja longicauda; assembly: GCF_053455715.1. NCBI lineage: Eukaryota > Metazoa > Chordata > Chondrichthyes > Rajiformes > Arhynchobatidae > Rhinoraja > Rhinoraja longicauda. The sequence goes on from NC_135975.1 coordinate 1,825,874, forward strand.
TTGTCCCCAGTGTGTGTAGGATAGTTAGTGTGATCGCTGGTCAGTGCGGACTTAGTGGGCTGAAGGACCTGTTTCTGCGCTGCATCTCTAAACAGAAAAATGAAACTAATTCTTGACAATTGACAATTTCCTCAAAGGGTCAGTTTAGACACAAGATGGAAACTGGCTCTTCAGCCCACCGAGTCCTCGCCAACCATCTTTAACCTGTTCACACTAGTTCTATGTTATCCCAGGTTTTCACCCACTCCCTACACACTAGGGGGCAATTTACAGAAGCCATTTAACCTACAAACCCACACGTTTTTAGGATGCGAGAGGAAACCGGAGCACCCGGAGAAAACCCGCGTGGTTACTGGGAGAACGTGCAAACTCCATGCAGACATCATCCGAGATCAGTATTGAACTCCGATCTCTGGTGCAGCGAGGCAGAGGCTCTACCAGCTGCGTCACTGTGCAGTGTACCAAATAATTTTTCACATTTGGAAACAACAATCATCAGTCTCACAAACACTGGGCACACCTGCTGTTCCCACAGTCAGCAGGATTCTGACCTGCACGGGGAAATTAGTAGACTCAGCCTTGACAACCGCGGTGTTCAGCCAACCTTCTCTAACACTGTGGCTTAATTTAGAGATTAGTTTAGAGCTACAGCATTGGAACAGACCCTTCTGTCCTGGGGATAAAAGGAACTGCAGGCACTGGAATCTTGTGTAAAACACAGAGTGCTGGAGTAACTCACCGGGTCAGGCAGCATCTCTGGAGAACATGGATAGGTGACGTTTCTCAGAGTGCTGGAGTAACTCAGCGGGTCAGGCAGCATCTGTGGAGAACATGGATAGGTGACGTTTCACAGAGTGCTGGAGTAACTCAGCGGGTCAGGCAGCATCTGTGGAGAACATGGATAGACACGGATAAGGAACCTTCATCAGGGAGTGGATGGGAAAGTGGGAATAAATAGGATATATGCAGCCTGACCTGCTGATTTACTCCAGCACATTGTGCTTTGCTCAAAATGCCTGGATCTGCAGTTGGTCTGAAGAAGGGTCTCGACCCAAAACATCACCTATCCATGTTCTCCAGAGATGCTGATTTACTCCAGCATTTTGTGTTTAGCTTAAGAAACCAGGATCTGCAGTTAGTCTGAAGTAGGGGTCCTGACCCAAAATGTCACCTGTCCATATTCTCAAGAGATGCTGCCTGACAGTTGAGTTACTCTAGCACTTTGTGTCCTTATCTGCAGTTGGTTCCTTGTGTCTCTAGAACCAACACTCTTGCGACTCCCATGACACAACCTGGCCATGGGAGGGAGCTCATGTGCCATTGTTTAAACCCAGTCTGAGACCATCAGCAGCCCAGTGACTCTGTATAGGCTGCACGTTGGCGTAATCTGCTCACAATTCTTTCACTCTATGTCCCCCGATTCTTGACCAGCTTCTTCCCTTCTGTTATCAGGCTTCTGAACGGTCCTTGGACAAGCTACGGTGCTGCCCAGTTGATTTCTCTAACTTCAAGTAACCCTGGCATTCTCCCTCTCTATATCCCTCCCCCACCAACTTCTGGTTTCTTTCATTCATTGTTCTTTATCTCTCAACATCATCGTCTATATCTCTTGTTTCCCTCATCCCTAATTAGCCTGAAGAAAGGTCTCGACCCGAAACGTCACCCATTCCTTCTCTCCAGAGATGCTGCTTGTCCCTCTGAGTTACTCCAGCTTTTTGTGTCCATCTTCGGTTTAAACCAGCATCTGCAGTTCCTTCAAGAACAGCTTCTTCCCAACAACCATCGGGCTCTTGGAACACTACACAACACTGGGCTGTAAGCTGCCCAAGCGAAACATGAGATGCTGTTCCTCTAATACAATACAATCCAATATATCTTTATTGTCATTGTACAGGGGTACAATGAGATTGGGAATGCGCCTCCCATATGATGCAATAAATTAATTAGCTAATCAGTATAAATTTATACAACCCAGTGAAACAAAATTGGAAACAGTTTTAAAACAGTATAAAGTTCAAGTAGGTCTGTGCTGGTTCACTGTGCGATGTGACCATCCGACTCAGCAGGACCGGTTCATAGCAGCTATGGCCCTGGGGATGAAGCTGTTCCTGAGTCTGGAGGTGCGGGCGTAGAAGGCCTTGTAGAGTCTACCCGATGGTAGAATTTCGAACAGACTATTGCAGGGGTGTGAGGAGTCTTTGTGAATGCTGGTGGCTTTTCTGAGGCATCGTGTGTTGTAGATATCCTCCAAGGCTGGTAGCTGTGTTCCGATAGTCCTCTGAGCTTTTAACCTCACTCTGACAATGGAGGGGACCTTGGACAGAAAGGTCTGTGTGGGAATGGGAAGGATAATTAAAGTGTTTAGCAACCAGAAGATCAGGTAGGCTCATATGTCCATATAAACATTGTCAGATGGCTATTCAACAAAAAATATTTTAATAGAATTGAAGAGAATTACAGGGCACATAGGGAAAGAGTGAGAGCAGGAAGTAATTGGATTCCAATGTTGGGGGAGTCCAGAACCAGGGGCCACAGTTTAAGAATAAGGGGTAGGCCATTTAGAACGGGGATGAGGAAAAACGTTTTCAGTCTGAGAGTTGTAAATCTGTGGCATTCTCTGCCTCAGAAGGCCGTGGAGGCCAATTCTCTGGATGCTTTTAAGAGAGAGCTGGATAGAGCTCTTAAAGATAGCGGAGACAGGGGGTATGGGGAGAAGGCAGGAACGGGGTACTGATTGTGAATGATCAGCCATGATCACATTGAATGGCGGTGCTGGCTCGAAGGGCCGAATGGCCTCCTCCTGCACCTATTGTCTATTGTCTATCGTCTATCTCTGGAGAGAAGGAATGGGTGACATTTCGGGTTGAGACCCTTCTTCATCCTGGTCGGCATGGAGTGGTTGGGCCGAAGGGCCTGTTTCCATAGTGAATGACTCTGTGGGATAGAGGGGATTGCCCTGAGAGTCGGCATAGACAAGCGGGATGTGTTTCCTGTGTTGTAAGGAATTACGGGAAGACGAAAAACTTTGGAAGCTCTGAGCAACATCAGGTTTTAATTTGTACTGTGTCAATGTTTCTGTATCATGTTGTTCCAGCTGCTGGTTTTGAAACTAATAATTACGTTGACAACGTTGGTCTGGACCGTATCACAGACAGACACTCTGATCACTCCACCGTTCTCTGATTCCAAACATACTTGTCTTCTCCCCAGCTTCGAAGAAATCTCCTTCTCTTAAAACATTGACTATTTTTCTCTCTCTGATGAAGATTAACATGGCCAGTTTTTTTTATAAAGGAAGATAAAACCATGACATCGGTCCAAATTAAATGAAAATTAAAAAACTGAAAAGAAAACAGGCAGCAAGGTGGTGCAGTGATAGAGGTGCTTTCTCACGGCGCCAGAGATTCCATCCCGACTACGGGTGCTTTCTGTACGGAGTTTGTACGTTCTCCCCGTGACCTGCGTGGGTTTTCTCCGGGTGCTCCGGTTTCCTCCCACACTCCAAAGACGTACAGGTTTGTAGGTTAATTGGTTGCAGTAAAATTGTAAATCGTTCCCAGTGTGTCGGATAGTACTAGTGTGTGAGGATCGTTGGTCAGCACGGACTTGTTGGGCCAAAGTGTTTGTTTCCACACTGTATCTCTAAACTAAACTAAAACTAAAAGATAAAAAAGCACCCTTGTCATTCTTCATTTAAAACATAAAACATTGTACCTGAACACTGTGATGTAAGGTCCTTTCATATCCCTGGTCACCATCCTTTAACTCAGGACCACTTTCCCAATGGACTGAAGATCAAGATGTCTTTTTTAAGTAAATCACAAAGTGCTGGAGTAGCTCAGCGGGTCAGCATCTGTGGAGGGAATAGACAGACAATATTCCGAGCTGGGACTCTTGCTCAGACTGATAGAGTGGGGGGGGGGGGGGGGTAGGAACCTGGAAAAGAGAGGTTGGGTTGGGATTGGGTTGCCAATTTCCTCACTCCCAAATAAGGGACAAGGTGACGTCACCGCCCCGCGCCCCACGTGACCTCACCCAGCCAGCGGCCACCTGCTGCCGCTCCACCAAATGCGGCCGCCCGGGCCGGGGGGTGGGTTGCTACGCAACCTCCTTTAGACGACATTGTACGGGCCTACAGCAGCCCCCGGGCCCACAGTGTCCGGGCCCACAGTGTCCGGGCCCACAGTGTCCGGGCCCACAGTGTCCGGGCCCACAGTGTCCGGGCCCACAGTGTCCGGGCCCACAGTGTCCGGGCGTACAGTGTCCGGGCCCACAGTGTCCGGGCCCACAGTGTCCGGGCCCACAGTGTCCGGGCCCACAGTGTCCGGGCCCACAGTGTCCGGGCCCACAGTGTCCGGGCCCACAGTGTCCGGGCCCACAGTGTCCGGGCCCACTGCACACCCCGGGCCTAATATGGGACAAAGGCGGTCCCTTATGGGACAAACCAATTTAGCCCAATATACGGGATGTCCCGTCTAATACTTGACAGTTGGCAACCCTGTAGGCTACCCAAGTGAAATATGAGATGGCATTTCTCCAATTTGTGTGTGGCTTCATTCTGGCAATGGAGGATGCCCAGGACAGAAAGGTCAGTATGGGAATGGGATGTTTGAATTAAAGTAATTTAGTTTAGTTCAGAGATACAACGCAGAAACAGGCCCTTCGGCCCACTGATTCCACACAGACTAGCTATCCCTGCACATTAACACTATCCTACATACACGAGGGACAATTTATAATTATACCAGGCCAATTAACCTACAAACCTGTACGTCTTTGGAATGTGGGAGGAAACCGGAGCACCCGGAGAAAACCCACGCAGTCACGGGGAGAACGTGCAAACTCCGTACAGGTAGCACCCGTAAGTCAGGATGGAACCCGGGTCTCTGGCGCTGTGAGGCAGCAGCTCTACCCGCTGCGCCACCAAGTTGATTTATGAATCCAGTATCTGCAGTGCTTCGTGTCTTTTTTTAAGTCGTGGTCATTCATGACTCTAACAAGCTCTGAAATCCTGTATCCTTCATTAGAGAGAAAAAAAACCATAATTTAATTATGCCTACTAAAAAATAATAATAGGTTTTCAGACTCATTTTTCCAGTCAAATTAAAATCTGACCTTGGGGATAATAGTAAAAAAACCCACAGATTCCAATGTTATTGCTTACAGTTAGAAGTTAGTTTTCCATGGCATTAAAATATTTGGTTCCGTTGAGAATTTTGTGATGGGGAGGACTGCAGGCTGATAGCTAAACTGGAGTGTAAACAAGATAATAGGTTGTTGCTGCAGAGTCAGCATTGTGAATCTTCCCCAGAGCCCAGGCTGACTGATAAAGAAATAAGGCGGTAGAGGCTAGTGATAGAGTTGCCCCGGTACTCACCTCCCTCCAATGCCACACAAGCCTCATTACAGGACTGCTGGGCTTCGGAAAAACTATTTCAAACATTCTTGCAGTTTGCCACAGTAGCTCAACATATAATGAAACGTTAATACCCAATATTTGACCTTTAAAACAGTGTGCAAACATTTCTCAACTTTGACCAAATTTTAATGCGACTTAAAGTTAGACTGTAAAAACTTTATTTGCTTGCAGCAATAGTCTGTAAATTGTTGTTTTTTTTGCTTCCAACTAGTGAATTTAGGACACGTTTTTTCTCTCCTTAAAACCGTTCCAAGCTGGTTTTGGTTGGCTGTGTCGAAGTGAAGTATTTCACGATGAATCTGGGGCAGATCGGGTTCTGGTGTGACCGTGCATCTCATGAAGGGGTAGTCCCACCATTAGTCCCACCGAAGGTTCGTCAGACCCTCTCAGGGACCGGGAGGGAGCTGGAGACGTGGGACGTGAGGAGCAAGGGCCGGTGGGAGGGTGAACTGGGGTATTGCCTCCAGCTTCAAGGTCGGCTGCAGGGGCAGCGAGATGGCCAGGCGAGGAGAGGAGTGGAGAGGAACGGAACGTCGGTTCGCGGGACCAGACTTTAGACTTTGAATAAGAACGCCAAAACTTGGCAGCACCCGCCTGTGTAACATGTGCAAGAAGAATAAACGTTGCCGTGGCACACAGTGAACATTGCAGGTGGAAACCCTGTGTCTCTTTCCACAGGAGCGGCCTGACTGCTTTCCCTTTAGAATGCCCCAAATTGTGGTGAATAAGATGACACTGCCATGCACCCTTTAATATTTTATTAATTGGTTTAGGTTTATTATTGTCATGTGTACCGAGGTACAGTGTAAAGCTTTGCTTTGCATGCTATCCAAACAGATCAGATAATACCATACATAAATACAATCAGGTCAAACTCAAGTACAATAGGTAAAGAGTAAAGCTTTTCATTGTACCTCAGTATTAGAGTTGCCAACTGTCCCGTATTAGCCGGGACACCCCATATTTTGGGCTAAATTAGTTTGTCACGGCTCCGGTTTCCTCCCACACTCCAAAGACCTGCAGGTTTGTAGGTTAATTGGCTTCGATAAAATTTGTAAATTGTCCCTAGTGTGTGTAGGATAGTGCTGGTGTATGTTGATCGCTGGTCGGCACAGACTCGGTGGGCCTAAGGGCCTGTTTCTGCACAGTACCTCGAAAGTAAACTAAATTAAACTATAGGAAAAATGTTCCTGATGTTGGGGGAGTCCAGAACCAGGGGTCACAATTTAAGAATAAGGGGTCGGCCATTTAGGACTGAGATGAGGAAAAAACCTTTTCACCCAGAGAGTTGTGAATCTGTGGAATTCTTTGCCACAGAAGGCAGTGGAGGCCAATGTTTTCAAGAGAGAGTTAGATAGAGCTCTTAGGGCTAACGGAATCAAGGAATATGGGGAGAAAGCAGGAACGGGGTACTGATTCTGGATGATCAGCCATGATCGTGTTGAATGGCGGTGCTGGCTCGAAGGGCCGAATGGCCTCCTGCACCTCGTTTCTATGTTTCTATGTAAACTAAACAGAGGGGATGAAGCTGTTGGTGAGTCTGGTGGTGCACGCTTTCAAGCTTCAGAGTGTAATCAAAGTGCTGTGTGGTCTCCCTCTCCCCACACAAAATGTTACAACCTCCTTAAAGTCACGTTCACATCCAGTAGTAACCCTTCCTCAACTAGGTTCCAAAAGTCCCAAGGGCTGGTTTGTCCAGGAAAGAGTTAACACCTCCTAGAAATCACTGATTGGTGCTTTCAGTGGAAAGAAACTGTTATTGGATTTCCCCCCTCCAGAGAGAGGCTGAATGATATACAACTGGCTGCCTCTCTCCAAAGGAACAGCTTCATTCAAGGAGTTTTTGTCAGTTAAACAATGCCGCTGTGCATCAAACAGCTGGGGGCAATGTATTGACAACTGCACAGCCACTGAAATACTCCAAGCGGTGACTTTCCACCTCATTTCGTTCTGGAGCAAAAGCAGTTATCAAACACGTTGAAGGGGCACTCTGTCTGCAAAGTCCTGTGATACCATGGTCACTTTACTGGCGTTAATCCTGACTGTTGTAGGTTATAAAATGAGCCCCGTTTTAACGTGCCAGTTCCCCGCCGACTGGAGGCCTCTGAGCGAAGGTTGCAGGGCGCAACTGGCTGAGATTATAGTCTATGCCAAGGTGCTGGCCATTCACCAGGACATGTACAACGTGTTCAACTACCTGCCGTGGCAGTACGAAGCCAGCTTGTTCTACTCGGCCGAGATCGAGACGGTGTGTGACCAGGCGTGGGGCAGCATGCTGGAGGTGCCCAACGGATCGCGGCTCAACCTCACCGGCCTGGGCTACTTCTCCTGCCAGTCCCACACCGTCCTGGAGAATAACAGCTACTTCTTTTTCCTCAGGTACTCACACACAGCTCTCTATTGGAGCGAATGCAGCATTATGTGATCATCCATCATATCATTATACGGGAGTAGACATGCAACATTGTATCAATATATGGCGTAGACACTCAACATTGTATATTATACGATGTAGACGTGCAACATTGTATCAGTATACTGTAGTGACATGCAACATGGTATCATTATACTGGAGTAGACATGCAACATTGTATCAATATATGGTGCAGACAAGCAACATTGTATATTATACGATGTAGACATGCAACATTGTATCATTATACTGTAGCGACATGCAACATTGTATCGTTATATTGGTTATCGTGACATGCAGCATTGTATCGTTAGACTCGTATAACAATATGCATTATTGTATCAATATGTCGATATAACAAAATGCAGCATTGTAGCATTATACTGGTATGGCGATGTGCATCTTTTGTACCATTATAGGCACATATGTACATAGACAATAGGTGCAGGAGGAGGCCATTCGGCCCTGTCCCGCTGAGTTTCTCCGGCCCATTTTATCATTGTGGTGATGTAACAAATAACGCATCATTTTGCTGGTGTAACAATTTGCAACATTGTTTCATAATGACATTGTAATATGTAACATTGTATCATTATACCGATAATCATAATATGTAACATTGTATCATTAGGCTTATAACAACACGCAACATTATATCAAAATATCTGCCACAGAGGGCAGTGGAGGTCAAATCACTGGATGTTTTCAAGAGAGAGTTAGATTTAGCTCTTGGGGCTAACGGAATCAGGGGGTGTGGGGAGAAAGCAGGAACGGGGTACTGATTGTGGATGATCAGCCATGATCATATTGAATGGTGGTGCTGGCTCGAAGGGCTGAATGACCTACTCCTGCACCCATTTTTAATGTTTCCGTGTAACTTCTTCCAATGTCACTTGCAGCGCTGCCTGGTGTCAGCCTGTAAGTGTATCAGAGTTGGACCGGCAACAGTGGCGCAGCGGGTAGAGCCGCTGCCTCACCGCGCCAGAGACCCGAGTTCGATCCTGACCTCGGGATCTGTGCGTGGAGTTTGTACGTTCTCCAAGTGACCGCGTGGGTTTGCTCTGGTTTCCTTCCATGTCCCAGAAGCTTGTGGGTTTGTACCTGAATTAGCCTCTGTAAATTGGCCCCTAGTGTGTTGGGAGTGGATGAGAAAGTGGGATAACATAGAACTAGTGTGACACAAGATGCTGGAGTAACTCAGCGGGACAGGCAGCATCTCGGGAGAGAAGGAATGGGTGACCTTTAGGATCGAGACCCTTCTTCAGACCCTGAAGAAGGGTCTCGACCCGAGGTTTGAAGAAGGGTCGAGACCCAAAACGTCACCCATTCCTTCTCTCCCGAGATGCTGCCTGACCCGCTGAATTACTCCAGCATTTTGTGTCTACTTTCGATTTAAACCAGCACCTGCAGTTCTTTCTCTACACATAGAACTGGTGTGAACAGGTGATGGTGAACTTGGTGAGCTGAAGGGTTTGTTTCCATACAACATGTTGCAAATCTATGATCACAGTTTACAGTGAGGATTTCTATGATATTTGGACTGCAGGAATTCAGAAAATGATTTGAGGTGAGGAGGGGGCAGATTTAAAAAGGGGGCTGGGGAGCTAGATTTATCACGCACAGGGTCGTGAAACATGTGGAATGGGTTGCAGAAGTAGCTGTAGCGATGGGTACAAATTACAGCATTGGAAAGATGTTTAAACAGATTTAAAAAATACTGGTAGAGTCACAAGAAACTGCCATTCCCTTCACAGATGCTGCTTGACCCACTGAGTTCCTCCAGCAGTTTGTGTTTTGATAAAGATTCCAACATATGCATAAGTTGTAGGAGTAGAATTTGGCTATTTGGCCCATCAAGTCTACTCCGCCATTCAATCATGGCTGATCTATCTCTCCCTCCCAACCCCATTCTCCTGCCTTCTCCCCATAACCCCTGACTCCCGTACTAATCAAGAATCTGTCAACCTCTGCTTTAAAAATATCCATCGACTTAGCCTTCACAGCCGTCTGTGGCAATGAATTCCACAGATTCACCACCCTCTGACTGAAGAAATTCCTCCTCATCTCCTTCCTAAAGGAACGTCCTTTAATTCTGAGGCTGTGCCCTCTGGTCCTAGACTCTCCCACAAGTGGAAACATTCTGACCGCATGCAGCTCCCTGTGTCTGTAGATGCTGGAATCCCGAACGAAACACAAAGTGCTGGAGGAACTCAGTGGGGCAGGCAGCGTCTGTGGAGGGAATGGATGATGCTACAGGTCAGGACCCGTCTTCAGACTGAAATATCATCTGTCCATTTCCATCACTGATGCTGCCTGACCAGCTGAGTTCCAATATAGTCAGCATAGTCATCATCATACAGCATGGAAACTTGCCCACACTGACCAACATGTCCCATCTACACCAGTCCCACTTGCCTGCATTTGGCCCATATACCACTAAACCTGTCCTATATACCTGTCTAAATGTTTCCTCAACTTTGCAACCATCCCTGCCTTAACTACCTCCTCCAGCAGCTCGTTCCATACACCCACCACCCTTTGTATGAAAAAGTTGTTAAAAGTTAAAGGTTAAAGTTAAAAGTTAAAAGTTGTTAAAGAGTTAAAAGTTCCTATTAAATCCTCCCCCCTCCCCCCACTTGTGATTTGTTTAAAACATAGGTACATAGATAGGAAAGGTTTATAAGGATATAGATCAAATGCGGACAGGTGGGACTAGCTCACCTTGGTCAGCATGGACAAGTTGGTCTGTTTCCATGCTGCATGACGCTATGAAAACAACTATGCTCCTCCAAACTTTTAACTCTTGCTTGCAATGTGCTCCCAAGCTCCCCGCAGTACAAGGTAAACAAGAGATTGCAGCTTAGTTTGTTTATTTCCTGTAATCCTGTTTTGGGAGATTGCTTATCTCTCTGTTTATGGTCCTGAGAAGATGCAGGCACATTCCAAGCTTTGCCCACTCCCTGCTGCTGTCATCAGAGCTTTAGTTTAGTTTAGTTTAGAGACACAGTGCGGAAACAGGCCCTTCGACCCACCCAGTCTGTTCCGACCAGCGATCCCCACACACTAACACTGTCCTACACACACACACTAAGGACAATTTATATCTACACCAATCCAATTAACCTACAAACCTCTACGTCTTTGGAGTACGGGAGGAAACCAAAGATCTTGGAGAAAACCCACGCGGTCACGGGGAGAACGTACAAACACCATACAGACAGCACCTGTAGTCAGGATGGAACCCGGGTCACTGGCATTGTGAGGCAGCAACTCTACCGCTGCGCCACCGTGCCACCCAATTTAATTTTGCAGAGAATAGTGGACGTAGCCCAGACCATCAAACAAACCAACCTCTCTGATTTGATCTGAACCTTTGGTTCCCTCCCCTCTGACTCTTGGTCTGAGAAGGCTTTGGACCCAAAACATCACCCATTTCTTTTGCTGCCTGACCCGCTGAGTTAGAGTCATAGAGTCATAGGGTGATACAGTGTGGAAACAGGTCCTTCGGCCCAACATGCCCAAACCGGTCAACAATGTCCCAGCTGCACTAGTCCCACTTGCCTACGCTTGGTCCATATCCCTCCAAACCTGTCCTGTCCAACTGTTTCTTAAACGATGGGAGAGTCCCAGCCTCAACTACCTCCTCTGGCAGCTCGTTCCATACACCCACCACCCTTTGCGTGAAAAAGATCCCCCTCAAATTTCTATTAAATTTTTCTCCCTTCTCCTTGAACTTATGTCCTCTAGTCCTTGACTCCCCTACTCTGGGCAAGAGACTCTGTGCATCTACCCGATCTATTCTTCTCATAGAGTCATAGAGTCATAGAGTCCTACAGCACAGAAAGAGGCCCTTCGGCCCATCGTGTCCGTGCCGCCCGTTACCAAACACAGTCTAATTTTAATCCCATTTTCCCGCATTTGAACCGTAGCCCTGAATGTTGTAGCATTTCAAGTGCCCATCCAAATGCCTCTTAAACGTTGTGAGTGTTCCCGCCTCCACCACCACCCCAGGCAGTGAGTTCCAGACTCCAACCACCCTCTGGGTGAAAAAGTTCTTTCTCACATCCCCCCGAAACCTCCCTCCCCTTACCCTGTATCTATGTCCCCTCGTTGTTGAACCTTCCACCAGTGGAAGAAGTTCCCCACCATCTACCTTATCTATGCCCCTCATGATCTTGTACACCTCGATTATGTCCCCTCTCAGCCTTCTCTGCTCCAGGGAAAACAACCCCAGTCTGCCCAGCCTCTCCTCATAGCCGAGGCCCTTCATCCCTGGCAGCATCCTGGTGAATCTCCTCTGCACCCTCTCCACAGCTATCACATCCTTTCTATAATGATTTTGTTATGCCAGCATTTTGTGTCTCGCTTCCACTGAGACTCCATCTACACTTCATTCTGCTTCGGCAAGGACAGCAGCATAATCAAGGACCAGTCACACCCCGGTCACTCCCTCTTCTCCCCTCTCCCAACGGGCAAGAGGTACAGAAGTTTAAAAACCCACATCTCCAGATTCAGGGACAGTTTCTTCCCAGCTGTTATCAGGCAACTCAACCATCCTTTCAACTACTAGAGAGCGGCCCTGACCTCCCATCTACCTCATTGGAGACCCTCGAACCATCTTTAATCAGACTTTACTGGCTTTACCTTGTACTAAACGTTATTCCCTTTATCATTTATCTGTACGCTGTGGACGGCTCGATTTGAATCATGTATTGTCTTTCCACTGACTGGAAAGCTTTTAATGGTATCTTGGTACACGTGACAATAAACTAAACGAAACTAAATTAGTTTAGTTATACAGCCTAGAAACTGGCCATTTGGCTCACCAAGTCTGCGCAGACCAGCAATCGCCTGTACATTCAAGAGAGACACAAAAAGCTGGAGTAACTGAGCGGGTCAGGCAGCATCTGTGGAGAACATGGATAGGTGACGTTTCACAGAGTGCTGGAGTAACTCAGTGGGTCAGGCAGCATCTCTGGAGAGAAGGAATTGGTGATGTTTGGGCAGTGTCCACCACTCTCATTGCATGCAGTCATTGTTGCTATTAAAAGTGCAGTATAAATATTGTAATATTGCAATCTTGCATGAAAAACATTTTATTTTTAATCTTCCATTGTGTTATTTCATGATGAAATACTGTAGATAGTGTGAATGCACAGAGTGTCTTATCCAGCTTAGGGGAATAAAGAAACAGAGGAGAGGGAGGAAATATTTACTAGCAACCTGAGAGGCTACTTCACTCAGAGGGTGATGAGTTTGTGGAACGAGCTGCCAGAGGAGGTGGTTGAGTTAAGTACTATAACAACATCTAAAAGACACTTGGACAGGTACATGGATAGGAAAGGTTTAGAGGGATACTAGACCAAGTGGACACGTTGGGTCCAAACCTCTCCTGCATTGGTGCAGCACCCTCTCCTCCCCCCTCCCCCCCTTTCCCCTCCTCCCCTCCTCCCTCCCTTCATCCTCCCCTCCTTCCTCCTCCTCCTCTCCTTCCTCCACCCCCTCCCCCTATCCCCCCCTCCCTCCCTCCCTCCCTCTTCCCTTTCCCCCTCCCCCTCCTCCCCACTCAATCCCCCTCAACCCCCCTTATCCTCAACCCCCCTTATCCTCCCCCCTCCCTCCCCCCACCCCCTCCCTCCCTAGCAAATAAATTTAAACTTTAAAATGTGAATAACTTTAAAAATATAACACACGATTTCAAAGAAACTTCTTCCATTAGCACCAAATGGATGACGGTGAGTAAGGTGGGCCTAACATTGTCGTGATATCATGTATCGTTTTGGCTGTAGTTCAGGAACTAACAAACAAACAAACGAGAGTTTGAGTATATAGATAAGGGCAGGTGGGACTAGTTGAAATAGTGCATCTTGGCTGTCATGGACAAGTTGGGCTGAAGGGCCTGTTTCCGTGCTGTGTCACTCTGTGAGTTAAATATTAGCAAGTACCTGGGACAAATGCCGATAGGGGAGATGATTCGAGATTCAAGAGATTCAAGATTTAAGATTCAATTTATTGTTGCATGTACTAATTAAGGTACAGTGAAATGAATTACCGTACAGCCATATTAAGTAAAAAACACCAAGACACACAGCAACATAAAATAAAATTTAACATAAACATCCAACCACAGCGGATTCCTCACTGTGATGGAAGGTAATAAAGTTCAATCACCTTCCTCTTTGTTCTGTGCGGGGATCTTATAGAAACATATAAAATTCTTAAGGGATTGGACAGGCTAGTTGCAGGGAAAATGTTCCCAATGTTGGGGAGTCCAGAACCAGGGGCCACAGTTTAAGAATAAGGAGTAGGCCATTTAGGACTGAGATGAGGAAAGAGAGTTGTGAATCTGTGGAATTCTCTGCCACAGAAGGCAGTGGAAACCAATTCACTGGATGAATTCAAGAGAGAGTTAGATTTTGCTCTTAGGGCTAATGGAATCAAGGGATATGGGGAGAAAGCAGGAATGGGGTACTGATTCTGGATGATCAGCCATGATCATATTATAAGAAAATAACTGCAAATGCTGGTACAAATGGAAGGTATTTATTCACAAAATGCTGGAGTAACTCAGCAGGTCAGGCAGCATCTCAGGAGAGAAGGAATGGGCGATGTTTCGCGTCGAGACCCTTCTTCAGACTGATGTCAGGGGGGCGGGACAAAGGAAGGATCATATCGAATGGCGGTGCTGGCTCGAAGGGCTGAATGGCCTACTCCTGTACCTATTGTCTGTGTTTCTATGACCTTAGATGATGCATGTTGGTCAGCATGGACGAGGTGGGCCGAAGGGCCTGTTTCCATGCTGTATGTCTCTATGATTCCATGAGGCAGTGATGGAGCACATTATCACAGTGTTGCTTTAACCGTCAGTCTCGGCCAGTTAATGTTAAACTCTCTTTCATTTTCTTTGTTTTGCAGGATGGATGACAATTATAATATCCTTCCACACGGAGTTAATTTTCAGGATGCTATTTTTGCAGACAACACGGAGAACAGGAAGATGTTTTCCAGTTTATTCCAGTTCTCGAACTGCACCCAAGGTCAACAGCTACAAACCTACACAGCTGATTGGCAGCTCCAGGAAGATCACAAGGTAAGGTTGCCACGTGAGATATACACAGAGTGCCGGAGTAACTCAGCGGGTCAGGCAGCATCTCTGGAGAGAAGGAATTGGTGAGGTTTCGGGTCGAGACCCTTCTTCAGACTGATCTGCTGTGGTAACGGGTCTGGGTTGAGACGTGGTGGTGGCGTCGGTGGGAAGGGGCAATCACAGAGTGGGAGCAGTGAGAGAGGATGTTGCTGAACTCTTGTTGGAGAGAGGAGGAGAACCTCTTCAAAGTGGACATGCCTTCCTAACCTGTTGACCAGTGAGCTTCCACAGCACTGCTGAGCCCCGGGTTTTGCCACAACTGCCCATTCCAGGGTTATCTCTGTGCCGATGACGTGGTGACACTGATGCATAGCAAGATGTCAGCACGTCAGGATATTTGGAGAACAAATATTTTTGTTGCAGGCAAGAGGAGTGACTGTCGACGTGACCTTTACACTCGGCTTTCTGAACCACTCCTGCGGCAACTCCAGTCAGAGTGAAGCAGAACAAACATTGCTAAAGGGATTGTGTAGGAAGGAACCACAGATGCTGGTTTACACCAAAGATAGACACAGAGTGCTGGAGTAACTCAGCGGGTCAGGCAGCATCTGTGGAGAACATGGATAGGTGACGTTTCACAGAGTGCTGGAGTAACTCAGCGGGTCAGGCAGCATCTGTGGAGAGAAGGAATGGGTGACGTTTCGGGTCGAGTCTGAAGAAGGGTCTCAACCCAGAACGTCACCCATTCCTTCTTTCCTGAGTTACTCCAACTTATCATTGCTAAAGGGATTGTGTATGAAGGAACTCCAGATGCAGGTTTACACCGAAGATAGACACAAAATGCTGGAGTAACTCAGCTGGACTAGCAGCATCCCTGGAGAGAAGAAATGGGTGATGTTTTGGGCCGAATGGCCTAATTCTACTCCTATCACTTATGACCTTATGACCTTACATTCGGGTCGAGACCCTTCTACGGACTGAAGGCCGGGGGCCCAGTTTATTCCCACCATTCTTTAGGCAACTGAACCATCCTATCAACAACCAGAGAGTGGTTCTGAGCTCCCATCTTCCTCATTGGAGACCCTCGGACGATCTCTTGCATTAAATGTTGTTCCCTTTATCCCAAATCTGTACACAGTGTTCGCCTCAATTGTAATCATGTATAGTCTTTCCAATGACTGGATAGCACGCAACAAAATGCTTTTCACTGTAGAAACACAGAACTGCAGATGATTCTTTATAGCAAAGAGAGACGCAAAATCCTGGAGGAACTCAACAGGTCAGGCAGCATGACTGGAGAGAAAGGATGGGTGACATTATGGGTCGGGACCCTTCTTTAGTCTGAAGGAGAGTCCTGACCCACAATGTCACCCATCCTTTGACTCCACAGATGCTGCCTGACCCGCTGAGTTTTTTCCAGCACTTTGTGTCCAGCTTTTCACTGTACCTCACTCAGTACATGTGATAATAACCTAAACTAAACTAACTCCAATCAAACCAAACTCAAGTACAACAGGTCGAGCAAAGGGGAAGATACAGAGTGCAGGATATAGTTCTCAGCATTGTAGCGCATCAGTTCCACAGACAAAGTCCAATGTCCGCAATGGGGTAGAGGTGAATCGGACAGTACCCGAGCTTATGGAAGGGCTGTTCAGAAGCCTGATAACAGAGGGGAAGAAGCTGTCCCTGAGTCTGGTGGTGCGCGCTTTCAAGCTTCTGTACCTTCTGCCGGACAGGAGCGGGAAATAGAAGGAATGACCGGGGTGGGACAAGTCTTTGATTATGGAAGATAGACACCAAGTGCTGGAGTAACTCAGCGGGTCAGGCAACATCTCTGGAGAGAAGGAATGGGTGACGTTTTGGGTCGAGACCCTTCTTCAGACTGAGAGTCAGGGGAAAAGGGAATGAGAGATATAGAAGGTATTTCGAAGAGTCTCTTTAGGAAGTCCAATGTCCGCAATGGGGCAGAGGTGAATCGGACAGTACCCTGGCTTATGGAAGATAACAGCGGGGATGTTTTACACTTCAAATGTCGTGGCTGCACTGACATTTGCAGAATAGTAGAACTGCACCAGAACGTTCAGAAGCAAGGAACAGCTGCAATAATAAAGTTGGGTGTCTGTCTCTCCAGTAATTGTCCGCTGGTGGGTTCTGTTGCCGATTGTTGCTTTTTGCCTCATTTCACGGCTCGGCTGCATCTGTGGTGAGGCCAAACGGTAACTATTTTGATTGCCTTTTTTTTCCGTGTCGGAAGTCATTATTTATTTACTGAGTTCAAAGAGAGTCAAAAGTCAGTGATATCATGTGGGGTCCAATTTAATCTGCAATGACCAAGGTCCAAATTAAATAACCACACATTTGTGTCAAGAGCCATCATTAATTATCAATGGGAAAGCTAGTAGAGGTTGATGTTTAACTTTGGCACAAACTTGCTGCATCAGCCGAAGAAAGGTTTGTAGGCTAATTGGCTTCTGTAAATTGTCCTTGGATACAACTAGGGGGTGCCAACTATCTCACTCCCAAATACGGGGCAAGGTGACGTCACCCAGCCAGCGGCCACGTGCTCCCGCTCCACCAATGGCGGTCGCCCGGGCCGGGAGGCAGGTTGCTACGCAACCTCCGTTAGGCGGTGCCTGGGCCTCTGGGCCTACACTGTCCGGGCCTACACTGTCCGGGCCTATACTGTCCGGGCCTATACTGTCCGGGCCTACGTTGTCCGGGCCTACGCTGTCCGGGCCTACGCTGTCCGGGCCTACGCTGTCCGGGCCTACGCTGTCCGGGCCTACGCTGTCCGGGCCTACGCTGTCCGGGCCTACGCTGTCTGGGCCTACGCTGTCCGATCCTCCACTGTCTGGGCCTCCACTATTGGGAGCTAGACTGTCTGGACCTAAAGGGGAATAAAGACACAGAGTGCTGGAGTAACTCAGCGGGTCAGGCAGCATCTCTGGAGAACATGGATAGGTGACGTTTCACAGGGTGCTGGAGTAACTCAGCGGGTCAGGCAGCATCTCCGGAGAACACGAATCGGTGACATTTCGGACCGGGACATATCGTCAGTGTCTCTGCAGAACAAGGGGTTGCTGGGCCAGGAGTGAGTTGGAAGAGTCAAGTCCAGAACTAGCGAGGGACTGGATACTGGGAGGAATCGACTGTCATCATGAATCTTGAGCAGATTAAACAATAAACGCAGTGTTGACACTCGTCTACTCTCCCACTCGAGCAGAACAAATGAGAAAAACAATTAGAGTTTCAGCCGACAAAGTGTTTGGAATGGAAAAGAAATGAAGTCATGTAAAGAGTGAGTGGAAATCACTTTGATATCCATTACCTAGTTTATTTTATTTTTCAATTTGCTGTTCTGCTTGTATAGAGCCATCTAGTTTTCCCTCTGCGAGGTTTTCTGAATGACATCATAATATATTCTTGAAGAATCACCGACATTTAAAACACAAGGTGGCGCAGCGGGTAGAGCTGCTGCCTCACAGTGTTGGAGACCAGGGTTCGATTCTGATCTCAGGTGCTGTCTGTGTGGAGTTTGCACGTTCTCCATGTGACCGCGTGGGTTTCCTCCGGGTGCTCCGGTTTCCTCCCACATCCCAAAGACCTGCAGGTTTGCAGGTTGATTGTCCCTCTGTAAACGCAAAGTTGTGTCAAATATATTTAAAGTTTGCATGAAGGGAAGAACTGCAGATGCTGGAGTAACTCAGCGGGTCAGGCAGCATCTCGGGAGAGAAGGAATGGGCGACGTTTCGGGTCGAGACCCTTCTTCAGACTGATGTCAGGGGACTGGGCTGTATCTCCAGGTTAGAGATACAGCATGAATCTTTGTCCCCACCCAAAACGTCACCCATTCCTTCTCTCCCGAGATGCTGCCTGACCCGCTGAGTTACCCCAGCATTTTGTGGCTACCTTAAAGTTTGTGTGAGGCAGAGTGGACTGCTAAAACTAACTGCAGTGAGACATGCGGCTTACGAAGAGTTTCCATAGCACAGACTATTCCACTACAGATTATTTTAAATCCTTTTGAACTAAAACTGCACAGGATTAAGCAATTAACCTTCACAAATCTTCCATTTTATGTACTGTGAAATGAATCACATTCTCCACTCAAAGAACAAATGATCGCAAAATTAAAGCCATATTTCCAATCTTGCAGCACTTTGGATTTTAGACTTTGGACTTTAGAGATACAGCGCGGAAAAAACGGGCCCTTCGGCCCATCGAGTCCGCGATCCCCAGCGATCACCCCGTACACTAACTCTATCCTACACACACTAGGGACAACTTCACAACCTACCAAAGTCAATTGACCTACCAACCTGTACGTCTTTGGAGTGTGGGAGTGTGGGAGGAAACCGGAGCACCCGGAGGAAACAGTGAGAACGTGCAGACTCCATACAGAGAGCACCAGGATCAAACCCGGGTCTCTGGCGTTGTGAGACAGCAGCTCTACCCGCTGCATCACTGTGCCCTTTATTGTCATGTACCCCTGAACAATGACAATAAAGATGTCTTGGATTGTGCCGCCCACAGGATATAGTTACCTAAAATTGTAGAATTCAATGGTTGGGGATTTGGGCCAAACGCAGGCAGGTGGGACTAGTGTAGATGGGACATGTCGGAGTGGGCAAGTTGGGCCGAAGGGCCTGTTTCCACGCTGCGAGACTCTATCTCTCTCTATCTGCAGTTCCTAGTTTCTACATTCATACTCTTGGGTTAGATTTTTTTAGATTTAGAGATACAGCGCGGAAACAGGCCCTTCGGCCCACCGGGTCCGCGCCGCCCAGCGATCCCCGCACATTAACACACTAGGGACAATTTTTACATTTACCCAGTCAATTAACCTACAAACCTGTACGTCTTTGGAGTGTGGGAGGAAACCGAAGATCTCGGAGAAAACCCATGCAGGTCACGGGGAGAACGTACAAACTCCGTACAGACGGCGCCCGTAGTCAGGATCGAACCTGAGTCTCCGGCGCTGCATTCGCTGTAAGGCAGCAACTCTACCGCTGCGCCACCGTGCCGCCCAAGCAAAATCTAGATACTTAACCCTAATGTGGTTTGGAGAATGGAAAACAGTAATCACGGGTTGTGTGAGGGTCACATTCCATGGGTAATTGAGTGCTCTGACCACTGTCAGATCTGGCCAAATGACAGGGTGAGTTATCTTAAGCTGGTGAGGAGAGATCGCTGTGCATTCACATGCGTTAATTGCAAAGCTTCATTCCTCTTTGATGTTTCAAACTGTGTGCTCTTTAGTTTACAAGGCCCAGTTCACAGGCTGAGAAAGAAGATATCCTGTTTTATGACTTTCAGCCGGAAATAACAAGACAGCTTTTGATGTTTCCTGACTCAAAAGCACTGTTTCTCTTTGGGGTAATGAGAGTGGATGGCAGCGAAGGCTTGTTACTTCCTGATGCAGCCCACACCATGAAGTATTTAAGTCCATATCACCCGCTGATTCTTCCAACTCTGCAGTTGCGAGTTTAAAAAAAATGTGCAATGGCCGTTGAGTTAATGTTAATTTATCCCAGTAGTTTACCCCAGGGAGAGTTCTGAATACAACTCTTTTTAAACAGGGGTGGCACTGTACTCAACATAGGATGGAACTGCAGATGCTCGTTTACACTGAAGATAGACACAAGATACTGGAGTAACTCAGCGGGTCAGGCAGCATCTCTGGAGAACATGGATAGGTGACGTTTCACAGAGTGCTGGAGTAACTCAGCGGGTCAGGCAGCATCTCTGGAGAACATGGATAGGTGACGTTTCACAGAGTGTTGGAGTAACTCAGTGGGTCAGGCAGCCTCTCTTGGATGGAAGGAATGGGTGACGTTTTGGGTCGAGACACACACACCTTAACCTTCCATATCTCTGTGAGTCCTTCTCCCCTGAATCTCAGTCTGAGGAAGGGTCTCAACCCGAAATGTCACCCATTCCTTCGCTCTAGTGATGCTGCCTGAGCCGCTGAGTTACTCCAGCATTTTGTGTCTATCTTTACCTCCTTAGTTTAGTTTAGTTTAGAGATACAGCATGGAAACAGGCCCTTCTGCTCACTGAGTCCGTGCCAACAAGCGATCCCCGCACGGTAAAACTATCCTACACACACTAGGGACAAGTTACAATTTACCAAAGCCAATTAACTTACAAACCTGCACGTCTTTGGAGTGTGGGAGGAAACCGGAGCACCCGGAGAAAACCCACGCAGGTCACGGGGAGAACGTACAAACTCTGTACAGACGGCACCCTTGGTGAGGATGGAACCTGGGTCTCTGGCGCTGTGAGGCAGCAACTCTACCGCTGGGCCAACATGCGGCCTCTTACAGCACCAGAGACCCGGGTTCCATCCTGACTACGAGTGCTGTCTGTATGGAGTTAGTACGTTCTCCCCGTGACCTGCGTGGGTTTTCTCCGGGTGCTCCAGTTTCTTCCCACATTCCAAAGACGTGCAGGTTTGTAGGTTTACTTTGATTTAGTTTAGAGATACAGCACGGAAACGTTCTCTTTGGCCCGCTGAGACCGTGCCGATCAACGATCCCCGTACACTAGCACGATCCTACACACCAGCGACATTTTTTTACTAATGTTAATTAACCTACAAACCTGTACATTGGTGTGTGGGAGGAAACCGGTTAATTGGCTTCTGTACATTGTAAATTGTCCCTAGTGTGTAGGATAGTGTGTAGTGTGTAGTGTGTAGTGTGTCGGATAGTGTGTAGTGTGTAGGATAGTGTGTAGCGTGTAGTGTGTAGTGTGTCGGATAGTGTGTAGTGTGTAGGGTAGTGTGTAGTGTGTAGTGTGTGGTGTGTAGTGTGTCGGATAGTGTGTAGTGTGTAGTGTGTCGGATAGTGTGTAGTGCGTAGTGTGTAGGGTAGTGTGTAGTGTGTGGTGTGTAGTGTGTCAGATAGTGTGTAGTGTGTAGTGTGTCGGATAGTGTGTAGTGTGTAGTGTGTAGTGTGTAGGATAGTGTGTAGTGTGTAATGTGTGGTGTGTAGTGTGTAGGATAGTGTGTAGTGTGTAGTGTGTGGTGTGTAGTGTGTAGGATAGTGTGTAATGTGTGGTGTGTAGTGTGTAGTGTGTAGTGTGTAGGATAGTGTGTAGTGTGTAGTGTGTAGTGTGTCGTGTGTCGGGTAGTGTGTAGTGTGTCGGATAGTGTGTAGTGTGTAGTGTGTAGTGTGTAGTGTGTAGTGTGTCGGACAGTGTGTAGTGTGTAGTGTGTCGGGTAGTGTGTAGTGTGTCGGATAGTGCAAGTGTAGGGGGTCGCTGGGCAGTGTGGACTCGGTGGCTGAAGGGCTTGTTTCCACGCTATATCTCTAAACTAAATTAAACTAAAGTAATCAGCTTCAGTATTTTCTACTGTGCGTCTCCAGTTGCTGTCTAACTCCACCTACTGATCACCCTCTCTGTAAACAACTTCCTGACATCTGTCCTTAATCTGCCTTTTACCGCCGAGCTCTGGCTGGGGTCTGAGTGTAAACCTGCTCTCCATATCTCTGTTGTGGTGACATTTCAACGGTTCTCAGTTCATTCCTCCGGGCTTGTAAAACCTGAGCCCCTGGTGTGAATATCTGATGCTCAGCGATAGCTAGGGTTGCCAACTTCCTCTCTCCCAAATACGGGACAAAGGGTGACGTCACTGCCCTGCGCCCCACGTGACCTCACCCAGCCAGCAGCCACGTGCTCCCGGCCCGGGCGGCCGCCATTGGTGGAGTGGGAGCATGTGGCCGCTGGCTGGGTGAGGTCACGTGGGGCATGGGGTGGTGACGTCACCCCTTGTCCCTTGTTTGGAAGTGAGGAAGTTGGCAACCCTACTAATCCGGGACGGTTGGCAGCCCCAGCAATAGCTCTCTGCTTCTTTGTACTTGCTCCGATGCTTTTTCTTTCTGTCAACATCAGGAACACCGCCATCATTCTTTGACCAACACGGTGGCGCAGCGGTAGAGTTGCTGCCTTACAGCGAATGCAGCGCCGGAGACCGGAGTTCGATCCCGACTACGGGCGCTGTCTGTGAGGAGTTTGCACGTTCTCCCCGTGACCCGTGTGGGTTTCCTCTGAGATCCCCAGTTTCCTTCCAAAGTCTAAAGCTGAAAAGACAAGCAGTGCGTGGGGAGCACGATAGGACATCCGGATTCCTCCTGTGAAAGGTTTTACTTTAGACTTTAGAGATACAGCACGGAAACAGGCCCTTCGGCCCACTGAGTCCGTGCCGACCAACGATCCCCCCCCTAGCACCAACACCATCCTACACACACCAGGGACAATCTCCAATGTACAGAAGCCAATTAAGCTGCAAACCTGTACGTCATTGGAGAGAGAGAGGAAACTGGAGAAAATCCACGCAATAGACAATAGACAATAGGTGCAGGAGGAGGCCATTCAGCCCTTCGAGCCTGTACGCACCGCCATTCAATGCGATCATGGCTGATCACTCTCAATCAGTACCCCGTTCCTGCCTTCTCCCCATACCCCCTCACTCCGCTATCCTTAAGAGCTCTATCCAGCTCTCTCTTGAAAGCATCCAACGAACTGGCCTCCACTGCCTTCTGAGGCAGAGAATTCCACACCTTCACCACCCTCTGACTGAAAAAGTTCTTCCTCATCTCCGTTCTAAATGGCCTACCCCTTATTCTCAAACTGTGGCCCCTTGTTCTGGACTCCCCCAACATTGGGAACATGTTATCTGCCTCTAATGTGTCACGGTAGTGCAGCGGTAGAGTTGCTGCTTTACAGCGAATGCAGCGCCGGAGACACAGGTTCGATCCTGACTACGGGTGCTGCACTGTAAGGAGTTTGTACGTTCTCCCCGTGACCTGCGTGGGTTTTCTCCGAGATCTTCGGTTTCCTCCCACACTCCAAAGACGTACAGGTATGTAGGTTAATTGGCTGGGTAAATGTAAAAATTGTCCCTAGTGGGTGTAGGATAGTGTTAATGTGCGGGGATCGCTGGGCGGCACGGACTTGGATGGCCGAAAAGGCCTGTTTCCGGCTGTAGATATATGATGATATGATATGATATCTTATATGTTTCAATAAGATCCCCCCTCATCCTTCTAAATTCCAGTGTATACAAGCCCAATCGCTCCAGCCTTTCAACATACGACAGTCCCGCCATTCCGGGAATTAACCTAGTCAACCTACGCTGCACGCCCTCCATAGCAAGAATATCCTTCCTCAAATTTGGAGACCAAAACTGCACACAGTACTCCAGGTGCGGTCTCACCAGGGCCCGGTACAACTGTAGAAGGACCTCTTTGCTCCTATACTCAACTCCTCTTGTTACGAAGGCCAACATTCCATTGGCTTTCTTCACTGCCTGCTGTACCTGCATGCTTCCTTTCATTGACTGATGCACTAGGACACCCAGATCTCGTTGAACTCCCCCTCCTCCTAACTTGACACCATTCAGATAATAATCTGCCTTTCTATTCTTACTTCCAAAGTGAATAACCTCACACTTATCTACATTAAACTGCATCTGCCATGTATCCGCCCACTCACACAACCTGTCCAAGTCACCCTGCAGCCTTATTGCATCTTCCTCACAATTCACACTACCCCCCAACTTAGTATCATCTGCAAATTTGCTAATGGTACTTTTAATCCCTTCGTCTAAGTCATTAATGCAGGTCACAGGGAGAAGGTACAAACACCGTAAAGACAGCACCCGCGGTCGGGATCGAACCCAGATCTCTGGCGCTGTGAGGTAGCAACTCTATCGCTGCGTCACGGTGACGCCCCTAAAGAGATTGGTGAACCAGTGGTCTTGTTCAGAGATACAGTGTGGAAACAGGCCCTTCGGCCCACCGAGTCCGCACCCATCAACGATCACCCATTCTCTAATTCTATCTATTCTATCGACACACACTATGGATAGTTTACAGAAGCTAATTAACCTGCAAACCTGTAGGTCTTTGGAATGTGGAAGGAAACCGGAGCACCCGGAAACAACCTATAGAGTCACAGAGAGAAGGAACAAACTCCATATGGACAACACTCATAGTCGTGATTGAACCCAGGTCACTGTAACTTGTGTTCAGTTACTGAGACTAGCTTTTTATCATTCTTTCAGTTTCTTAATTTAATTATTAAGATCGTCCACCAGCCAAACATGTCTCTGTATCAATGGAGCAGAACGCTGGCTTCCAGTCCAGTGATTAACCACACTTTACCGTATCACATTTGATCTTATTAAGTACAATCAGACAAAGGCGCAGTGTCATGGGCGGACCGAGGCTCCAACCATGACGGGAAATTAGTGGATATGGTGCCGTTTATTTTGTGGGCAGTGTGATTCAATTTCAGTCAAACCAACAGCAATTTCCTTTAGACACAAAGAAATACAGAGAATGGTTCACCAAAATAGAGATAGGATCACATGCAGGCAGAGTTGATCCCACTTCTCCCCCCCTCTCCCCCCCTCTCCCCCCCTCTCCCCCCCTCTCCCCCCCTCTCCCCCCCTCTCCCCCCCCCTCTCCCCCCCTCTCCCCCCCTCTCCCTCCCTCTCCCCCCCTCTCCCATCGGGCAAGAGGTACAGAAGTGTGAAAACGCACACCTCCAGATTCAGGGACAGTTTCTTCCCGGCTGTTATCAGGCAACTGAACCATCCTACCACAACCAGAGAGCAGTGCTGAACTACTATCTACCATTACTATCACTGGAGACCCCGGGACTATCCTTGATCGGACTTTACTGACTTTACCTTGCACTAAACGTTATTCCCTTATCATTTATCCGTACACTGTGAATGTCTCGATTGTAATCATGTATTGTCTTTCCGCTGATTGGTTAGCACGCAACAAAAGCTTTTCACTGTACCTCGGTACACGTGACAATAAACTAAACTAAACTAAACTAAACTTGTTGGAAACAAAAGGATGTTTCCAACAGTGGGAGAGATGAGGACCACAGGGCGCAGCCTTAGAATAAAAGGATGTAGTTTAGTTTAGAGATACAGCGCGGAAATAGGCCCTTCAGTGCACCGGGTCTGCACCGACCAGCGAGCCCCGCACACTAACACTATCCTACACACACTAGGGACAATTTACACTTATACCAGCCAATTAACCTACAAACCTGCACGTCTTTGGAATGTGGGGGGAAACTGAAGATCTCGGAGAAAACCTACGCATGTCACGGGGAGAACGTACAAACTCCGTACAGACAGCGCCTGTAGTCGGAATTGAACCCGGGTCTCCAGCGCTGCATTCGCTGTAAGGCAGCAACTCTACTGCTGTGCCATCGTGACCACCCTTCAGAATGGAGATGAGGAGGAGTTTCTTTAGTCAGAGGGTGGAACTCATTGCCACAGACGGCTGTGGAGGCCAAGTCAATGGATATTTTTAAGGCGGAGATGAACAGATTCTTGATTAGTACGGGTGCCAAAGGTTACGGGGCGAAGCAGGAGAATGGGGTTGAGAGGAAAGATAGATTGGCCACGATCAAATGGAGGAGCAGACCCGATGGGCCGAATGACCTAATTCTGCTCCTATATCTTATGTTCTTTTAGAAGGCACACAACTTAATCCCAGCACTTGACCAGTGGCCCTGACTTCATAGTATTATATACCCTGCCCTGGAGCAGCTAACTTAATGTTAACAGCTGGCCAAGCGGGCTGTCAGATTTTACAAAATGATGAATGGATTTAGAACATAGAACAGTACAGCACAGGAACAGGCCCTTCGGCCCACAATGTCCGGGCCCAACATGATGCCATGTTGAACTAAACTCTGCCTGCATGTGACCCATATCCTCCATTCCCTACATGTGACCCATATCCTCCATTCCCTGCATGTGACCCATATCCTCCATTCCCTGCATGTGACCCATATCCTCCATTCCCTGCATGTGACCCATATCCTCCATTCCCTGCATGTGACCCATATCCTCCATTCCCTGCATGTGACCCATATCCTCCATTCCCTGCATGTGACCCATATCCTCCATTCCCTGCATGTGACCCATATCCTCCATTCCCTGCATGTGACCCATATCCTCCATTCCCTGCATGTGACCCATATCCTCCATTCCCTGCATGTGACCCATATCCTCCATTCCCTGCATGTGACCCATATCCTCCATTCCCTGCATGTGACCCATATCCTCCATTCCCTGCATGTGACCCATATCCCTCCATTCCCTGCATGTGACCCATATCCTCCATTCCCTGCACGTGACCCATATCCTCCATTCCCTGCATGTGACCCATATCCTCCATTCCCTGCATGTGACCCATATCCTCCATTCCCTGCATGTGACCCATATCCTCTATTCCCTGCATATACATTTGATTGTCTTTTTTTCTTTCAGGAATACGCAATAGTCAAAATCAAATGAATATTTCAATATAAGGACAGGAAGGATTTAGAAGGTTATGGACTAAATGCAGATGGATATGGATATTCAGGGGATAGTTTTTTCGCTGACTGCATAGAATGCAACAAAAAACCTTTTTCACTGTTCCTTGGTACACGTGACAATAATAAATTAAACTAAACATGTATGTGCAGGGAATGGCAGCATATGGATCAATGTGTAGGCAGGTGAGATTAGTTTAACTCGACATCATGTTCAGCACGGACATTGTGGGCCAAAGGGCCTGCCCTTTGGAGACACAAAATGCTGGAGTAACTCAGCGGGTCAGGCAGCATCAGTCTTCAGTCTGAAGAAGGGTCTCGACCCGAAACGCCACCCATTCCTTCTCTCCCCTGATGCTGCCTGACCCGCTGAGTTACTCCAGCGTCTTGTGTCTACCTGTAACATCTGTGTACCTCATTCAAGGCAGCAATTTCACCAGGCGCAGAATGAAAAACACCAGCAATGTGAGAGGGGTTGGAATTTTAAGATTATAAGATGGATATTTCTTGCATTAATTTATATTCTAATTCGAGCCCAGACTTTGACGTCCTCTGGCATTGGCAAGTGGGCTGAGGTACAGTGAAAAGCTTTGTTCCGCAGACTATCCAAACAGATCAGATAATCCTCTGGCATCCGTCCATCTGCGGGAGGCGATGGTGAGTCTCGGCGTTGCCCTGCGTGGAGAGGGGGGTTTATCATCTGTGGTTACATTTGCTTGTGTGAGTGACTGGGCCTGTCCGTGACAGACAGATCCTTCCACAGGTGCGGTGGACTCTGCTCGTCGTTCTGGGGAGCCTGTCTGTGGCTGCCGTCTTTTTTTTTTTAAACGATTTATTTTTATTGAAGGAAAGATACAATACGAAAGACGCAATGCATTACATTCCCCTCCATTTTGTTTTTTATAAATAACAACAAAAATAACCCTCACCCACCCTCCCTGGACACCCCTTTGCAGCTGATGTGTTCACAATACATCATATCACAAATACAAATGCACAATTTGACAGCAAAACCTATACATTCTTCCAAGGCGCTGGGCCAGACATATCTACAACATGTCAGATGGTTCAGGATGCCCTCATTCATTATGCACCAGCCACCCTGTGAGGTAATCAGTAATTGTGTAAACAAAACAAGGGGGCCACAGTTTAAGAATAAGGGGTAGGCCATTTAGAACTGAGATGAGGAAAAACTTTTTCAGTCAGAGAGTTGTGAATCTGTGGAATTCTCTGCCTCAGAAGGCAGTGGAGGCCAATTCTCTGAATGCATTCAAGAGAGAGCTAGATAGAGCTCTTAAGGATAGCGGAGTCAGGGGGTATGGGGAGAAGGCAGGAACGGGGTATTGATTGAGAATGATCAGCCATGATCACATTGAATGGCAGTGCTGGCTCGAAGGGCCGAATGGCTTCCTCCTGCACCTATTGTCTATTGTCTATAAAAATAAGTAAATAAATAGAAGTGAAACATAATTAAAGGCAGATCCCCAACTGCCATGGCTGCCGTCTTTGGCCACTTTGCGGAGTTGGTGCCTGTGCCACAGGGTCGTGAACCACATGCTGTGGTGATGTCTCACGCCCACCTGGAGGTTCTTCCTCCACCCTCCGCGGTCCTCAGCAACCGCTTCCCAGTTGTCAGTGTGGATACTGAAGTAGATCTGATAATACTACACATAGATACAATCAAGCCAAACTCAAGGACAACAGGTAATGCAGATATGCAAAGTACACAAAATGCTGGAGTAACGTGGGATTCTCTGCCACAGAAGGCAGTGGAGGCCAATTCACTGGATGTTTTCAAGAGAGAGTTAGATTTAGCTCTTAGGGCTAACGGAATCAAGGGATATGGGGAGAAAGCAGGAACAGGGTACTGATTGTGGACGAACAACTATGATCAAATTGAATGGCGGTGCAGGCTCGAAGGGCCGAATGGCCTCCTCCTGCACCTATTTCCTATGTTTCTAACTCAGCGGGTCAGGCAGCATCTGTGGGGAACATGGACAGGTGACGTTTCACAGAGTGCTGGAGTAACTCAGCGGGTCAGGCAGCATCTGTGGAGAACATGGATAGATGACGTTTCACAGAGTGCTGGAGTAACTCAGCGGGTCAGGCAGCATCTGTGGGGAACATGGATAGGTGATGTTTCGGGTCACGACCCTTCTTCAGATGATGGTTGATCCTGCTGTAGGTGGAGCAGACAAAGACCATGCAGTTGCACTGAGATGGAACCTTCACTGCAAGCTTGCTGTCTTGGTCATCAGAACGGTGCAGCAGTAGAGTTGCTGCCTCACAGCGCCAGAAACCCGGGCTCGATCCCGACTACGGCCGCTGTCTGTACAGAGTTTGCACGTTCTCCCCGTGACCAGCATGGGTTTTCGCCAAGATCTCCGGTTTCCTCCCACACTCCAAAGACGTGCAGTTTTGTAGGTTAATTTGGCTTTGGTAAAAATTGTGAATTGTCCCTAGTGTGTGTATGATAATGCTAGTGTACAGGGTGATATCTGGTCGGCGCGGACTAAATGGGCCGAAGGGCCTGTTTCCACACTGTATCTCTACACTAAACCAAAATATGTCTGCAGGTTAATTGGCTTCTGTAAATTGAAAACTGTTCCTAGTGTGTGTAGGATAGAGCTAATGTGCGGGGATCGCTGGTCGGCGCGGACTCGGTGGGCCGAAGGGCCTGTTTCCACACTGTATCTCTAAGGTCTGAGGAAGGGTCTCGACCCATTCCTTCTTTCCAGTGATGCTGCCTGTCCCGCTGAGTTACTCCAACTTTTTGTGTCTATCTTCTCCGAAGTCTAGAGTAAACAGTTGGCTGCACAGAGTAATTAGGTTCATTAGAAAACAGTAATTTGATCTTCAGACTCTGATAAAGTTCTTGCATCTCTTACGGTTGAAGACCTGATCTGGGTTTTTACATTCAATTAGTCTTTGGTAACTGACTTAAGGAGACCTGTCTTCTACATTAGCTACCAGATAATGATTGTCTAATTTGATTTCATTGCAATTGTATTTGCATTTGCAAAGTGAATTTAAACCAGGACCCAAGCAACTGTCCTTTACTTGAAGATATCAATTTTTTTAAATGACTCAACCCGGAGTTTATTCGGCTGCAAGGAGGGTTGCCAACTTCCTCTCTCCCAAATACGGGACAAAGGGTGACGTCACCGCCCCGCGCCCCACGTGACCTCACCCAGCCAGCGGCCACGTGCTCCCGGCCCGGGCGGCCGCAATTAGTGGAGCGGGAGCGCGTGGCCGCTGGCTGGGTGAGGTCACGTGGGGCGCGGGGCGGTGACGTCACCCTTTGTCCCGTATTTGGGAGTGGGGAAGTTGGCAACTCCTACTAATACGGGACAAGGGCGGTCCCGTACGGGACAAAGTAACTTAGCCCAAATACGGGACAGTTGGCAAGTGAGGTCAGTGTCATTTCACAGTGGGAATTATCCGGCTGAGTTATTAGTATCTGCGAAGATTAAGGACAGGTCAGCTGGTGATGGAGTGTTTCCACATAGAAAGCAGCCCTGTGTTTCATGACCACTGCTGGGGGATGAACTGACCATATCTTTATTTTTAGTTTTCATGTAGATAACACCGTGGTGCAGCGGGTAGAGCTGCTGCCTCACAGCACCAGAGACCCGGGTTCAATCCTGTCTACGGGTGCTGTCTGTACGGAGTTTGTACGTTCTCCCCGTGACCTGCGTGGGTTTTCTCCGGGTGCTCTGGTTTCCTCCCTAGCATCTTTCCTCCAAAGACATACAGGTTAATGCAGATTATTTTGACTTCATTAAACTAATGATCTCTAAACTAAACTAGACCATGTAGACACATGTAGTGGGTCAATTGGCTTCTGTAAATTGTCCCCAGTGTGTGTCGGACAGTGCTAGTGAACAGATGATCGCTGGTCAGCACGGACTTGGTGGGCTGAAGGGCCTGTTTCCATGCTGTATCTCTAAAGTAATGTCTAAGGCATATAACATTGAGAGGCAGAGATAAGGTAGACAGTCAGAACCTTGGTTTCTGGATGATAATATCAAATAGAGTCACGGAGCAGGAAAACAAACCCTTCAGCCGAACTCGTCCATGCCAACCAAGATGCCCCATCCACGCCAGTCCCACCTGCCCACATTTGGCCCATATCCCTCTAAACCTTTCCTATCCATGTACCTGTCCAAGTGCCTTTAAAGGTAGACACAGAATGCTGGAGTAACTCAGCAGGTCAGGCAGCATCTCTGGAGAGAAGGAACGGGCGATGTTTCGGGTCTGCAGTGAGAGGGGTCTGAGGAAGG
Organism: Rhinoraja longicauda; assembly: GCF_053455715.1. Classification (NCBI taxonomy): domain Eukaryota; kingdom Metazoa; phylum Chordata; class Chondrichthyes; order Rajiformes; family Arhynchobatidae; genus Rhinoraja; species Rhinoraja longicauda. The sequence continues at coordinate 1,857,430 of NC_135975.1, forward strand.
GTCTCGACCCGAAACGTCACCCGTTCCTTCTCTCCCGAGATGCTGCCTGACCCGCTGAGTTACTCCAGCATTTTGTGTCTAGCTTCGATTTTAACCAGCATCTGCAGTTTTTTTCCTACACAAGTGCCTTATAAATGTTGTTGTAGTCCCTGCCTCAACTACCTCCTCTGGCAGCTCGTTCCACACACCCCCCCACCCTAGATGGCACTGCTTTAAAGTGAAAGGGACAACGTTTAAGGGAGATGTAGCAGTTAGGTCTTTTTACACATTGGGGGTTGGGGGCAGGAACGCCCTGCCAGGGGTGGGGGTGGAGGCAGATACGATAGTGGTGTTTAACAGAGTTTTAGATAGGCACATGGATATGGAGGGAATGGGAGGATATGGGTTATGTGCAAGCAGATAAGAGTTGGTCTTGGTACAGCACAGACATTGTGGGCTGAAGGGCCTGTTCCTGTGCTGTACTGTTCTTCTAAGTTCATAAGTCATACAATCAGAATTAGACCATTCGGCCCATCAAATCAACTCTGCCATTCACTCATGGCTGACCTATCTTTCCCTCTCAACCCCATTCTCCTGCCTTCTCCTGACACCGCACTAATCAAGAGTCTGTCAATCTCCGCTTTAAAAATACCCACTGACTTGTGGCCTCCACATCCGTCTGTGGCAATGAATACCACAGATTCACCACCATCTGACTAAAGAAATTCCTCCTCATCTCCTTCCGAAAGGAATGTCCTTTTATTCTCTGTTCTATGTTCTTAACAGCAAAGGATTCATTAACATCAAAGCTTAAAAAAAGATTAGAAGGTCTGCATTGTAATCCAGAAATGGTGTCGTTATTAACTGGGGAGCAGATTGTAAGTAATTTATTTATGTGCTGTGGACAATACTCCAGCTGGATGGTGATACTGATCACAGGGCAGTGTCCGTACGTCAGCTGCTGGTTGCTGTGTTGATACTAATGGAAGCCAGAGCTGCAGGGTATTAAAGGATGTAAAACTTGACAGAGTTTTGGGAGTAGATAGCGGCGGTCAAAATGGCTTTTGGCACATTGGCCTTCATCAGTCAGAGCATTGAGTGTAGAGGCTGGAAGGTTGTGTTGCAGTTAGGGTTGCCAACCGTCCCGTATTAGCTGGGACAAGTCAAATCAAGTCAAATTTATTTTGTCACATACACATACTCGATGTGCAGTGAAATGAAAGTGGCAAAATACATCCCGTATTTTGGGCTAAGTTAGTTTGTCCCGTACGGGACTGCCCTTGTCCCGTATTAGTAGGGGCGCCAACTTCCTCACTCCCAAATACGGGACAAAGGTTTTTTAGATTTTTTTTTAGATTTTGAGATACAGCACGAAAACAGGCCCTTCGGCCCACCGAGTATGCGCCGCCCAGCGATCCCCGCACATTAACACTATCCTACACACACTAGGGACAATTTCTTTTTAACATTTACCCAGTCAATTAATCTACATACCTGTACGTCTTTGGAGTGTGGGAGGAAACCGAAGATCTCGGAGAAAACCCACGCAGGTCACGGGGAGAACGTACAAACTCCGTACAGACGGCGCCCGTAGTCAGGATCGAACCTGAGTCTCCGGCGCTGCATTCGCTGTAAGGCAGCAACTCTACCGCTGCGCCACCGTGTCACCCAACAATGGCGGCCGCCCGGGCCGGGCCGGGCCAGGAGCATGTGGCCCGCTGGCTGGGTGAGGTCACATGGGGCGCGAGGCGGTGACGTCACCTTGTCCCGTATTTGGGAGAGAGGACGTTGGCAACCCTAGTTGCAGTTGTATAAGATGTTGGTGAGGCCGCATTTAGAGTATTGTGTTCATTTCTGGGCACCGTGTTGTAGCACAGATGTTGTCCAGCTGGAAAGGGTACAGAGAGGATTTACGAGGACGTTTCCAACACTCGAGTGTCTGAGCTGCAGGGAGAGGTTGAGCAGGCTAAGACTCTATTCCTTGGAGTGCAGGGAGATTAGGGGTGATCTTATAGAGGTGTACAACATCATGAGAGGAATAATCAGTTAAATGTACAAAGTATTTTGCCCAGAGTGGGAGAATTGAGAACCAGAGGACATAGGTTAAGGAGAGGGGGAAAGATGAAATAGGAAGCTGGGGAGTAACTGTTTTACATAAATGGAGGTGGGTGAGAGGAACGAGCTGCCGGAGGAGGTAGTTGAGGCCGGGACTATCGCAACGTGTAGGAAACATTTAGACAGGTATATGGATAGGACAGGTTTGGGCCAAACGCAGGCAGGTGGGACTACTGTAGCTGGGACATGTTGGTCGGTGTGGGCAAGTTGGGCTGAAGGGCCTGTTTCCACGCTATATCATGCTATGACTCATGTTCGGCACGGACATTGTGGGCCGAAGGGCCTGTTTTATGCTGTGCTGCACTGTTTTATGTTCTTACCAGCAAAGGAATCATTAACATCAAAACTATAAGAAAGATTGAAAAGGATTGTGCTGTGATCCAGAAATGGTGTTGTTATTAACTGGTGAGCAGATTGTGAGTAATTTGTTTTATCTGTCAGGCACAATACTCCAGCTGGATGGTGATGCTGATCGCAGGGCAGTGTACGTACGTCAGCTACCGGTTGCTACGTTTTTACCGTGTGAAGCCAGAGCTTGCATACGGTGCAACGGTAGAGCTACTGCCTTACAGGGACCCGGGTTCCATCCTGACTACGGGTGCTGTCTGTGTGGAGTTTGGACGTTCTCCCTGGGGTTTCTCCGGGTGCTCCGGTTTCCTCCCACACTCCAAAGACGTGCAGGTTTGCAGGTTAATTGGCTTCAGTAAAAATTGTAAATTGTCTTTAGTGTGCGTAGGATAATGTTAATGTGTGGGAATCGCTGGTCGGTGTGGACACGATGAGCCGAAGGGCCTGTTTCTGTGCTTTATCCCTAAATGGGGTTGCCAACTTCCTCACTCCCAAATAAGGGACAATGGGTGACGTCACCGCCCCGCGCCCCATGTGACCTCACCCAGCCAGCGGCCACGTGCTCCCGGCCCGGGCGGCCGCCATTGGTGGAGCGGGAGCACGTGGCCGCTGGCTAGGTGAGGTCACGTGGGGCGCGGGGCGGTGACGTCACCCTTTGTCCCGTATTTGGGAGTGAGGAAGTTGGCAACCCTACTAATACGGGACAAACTAATTTAACCCGAAATACGGGATGTCCCGTCTAATACGGGACAGTTGGCAACCATATTCCAATTACAGTCACATCCTGCCCCTGAGTGAAAGAGGTGCTCCTGATGTCCTCTTCAATCTCTCACCTTCAGTGGGGGGCAGACAGAGAGAAAGGAAGTGCAACGGTTACTTGAAATTAGAGAAATCAATATTAGAATGGGCGATGGTTTCGCTGAACACCTTCGCTCAATCTGCCTGGGCCTACCTGATCTCCCGGTTGCCAAACCTCCCCCTCCCACTCCCACACTGACCTTTCTGTCCTGGGCCTCCTCCATTGTCAGAGTGAGGCCCAGCGCAAATTGGAGGAACAGCACCTCATATTTTGCTTGGGCAGCTTACACCCCAGCGGTATGAACATTGACTTCTCTAACTTCAGGTAACCCTTGCATTCCCTCTCTCTCCGCCTCTCCCCCACCCAAGTCGTACCAGCTTCAAAGTTGTCTTGTTGAGTCTCATTGTCTGTAACTCATTTTCACCTAGACCACAGCTAACAATGGCCTGTTTCCTTTATCGTCGTTACTTTTTGACATATCTTTCATTCATTTGTTCAATATCTCTTTCCCTCCTGACTCTCAGTCTGAAGAAGGGTCTCGACCCAAAGCGTTGCCTATACCTTTCCCCCAGTGATGCTGCCTGTCCCGCTGAGTTACTCCAGCTTTTTGTGTCTATCTTTGTTGCAAACCGGCATCCGCAGTACCTTCCTACACATAATGATCGGGTCGATGAGCCAAGTCATAAACCTGCACTCCAGTCCCCTGGCGGGTTGGAGATGTGCCTGCTTGCTAAAGTTTTCAGTGGCATTCTTAAACTTGTCTGGACAGCAACATGATCGCCCAACAACCCTGCAATGGGCATTCCTCAGATTCCCAGCATCTTCATTAACCCAAACAAAGATAAGACAAGGGGGTTTATTCACAAAATGCTGGAGTAACTCAGCAGGTCAGGCAGCATCTCGGGAGAGAAGGAATGGGTGACGTTTCGGGTCGAGACCCTTCTTCAGACAAGGGGGGCAGTCAAGTTTCGGTTTGACAATGTGCCATTTTATTATCAAGCATCGAACAGAAGACAGAAAGCCCTGTGATGCCAGCAATACAATCCCGCTGGTGTCTTCCAAATCTGACACGAGTAGTCAAGATGGAGACAGAAAGCTGGAGCAACTCAGCGGGTCAGGCAGCATCTCTGGAGAACATGGATAGGTGACGTTTCACAGAGTGCTGGAGTAACTCAGCGGGTCAGGCAGCATCTCTGGAGAACATGGATAGGTGACGTTTCACAGAGTGCTGGAGCAACTCAGCGGGTCAGGCAGCATCTGTGGAGAACATGGATAGGTGATGTTTCACAGAGTGCTGGAGTAACTCAGCGGGTCAGGCAGCATCTCTGGAGAGAAGGAATGGGTGACGTTTGGGATCAAGACCCTTCTTCGGACCCAAAACGTCACCCGTTCCTTCTCTCCAGAGATGCTGCCTGTCCCGCTGAGTTATTCCAGCTTTTTGTGTCTACCTTCGATACAATCCCACTGATGTCAAACAAATCTGACAGAAACAGTCAAGGGGCAAGAGTGTGAAATTGTCATATGGACCGATACTGGAACAATAACTTTTCTCCAGAAGTGTTGTCTGACCCGCTGTGTAACTCCAGCTTTTTGTGTCTAACTTCTCACTTGCAGCAGCATAAAAAGGCCTGTTTAGGGCGGCACGGTGGCGCAGCGGTAGAGTTGCTGCCTCACAGCGCCAGGGACCCGGGTTCCATCCTGACATTGGGTGCTGCCTGCGTGGAGTTTGCACGTTCTCCCTGTGACTGCGTGGGGTTCCTCTGGGTGCTCCGGCTTCCTCCCACACCCCAAAGACGTGCTGGTTTGTAGGTTAATCGGCCTTCTGCAAAGTGGCCGCTAGTGTGTAGGGAGTGGATGAGAAAGTGGGATAACGTAGATCTAGTGTGAACGGGTCGGTGTGGACTCGGTGGGCCGAAGGGCCTGTTTCCGTGCTGTATCTCTAAACTAAACTAAACTAAACAAAACTAGCAGTCCAACCTCACATTGAACTATCTCACATTTACTGACGAAACAGCAATTCTTACTGAAAACCAAAAGTCCGGAATTCAGGGGATATTCTCTGTTGTTCCCCAGGGAAGGGGCCAGGAATCTGTGCAGACACAGCTCGTTACAGCCGGAGAACGCAAGGCATCCGATTATCTCGGTGGTGAAGGAGGGGTGGTGAGGTGTGAACCGGGGACTATCAGCTAATGTGTCAGCCCCTCACGACTGACCGCATGTGATAGCACAGCACAGCACAACACAGCGCAACACAGCACAACACAGCACAACACAACACAGCACAACGCAACGCAGCACAGCACAACACAGCACAGCACAACACAGCACAACACAGCACAGCACAGCACAGCACAGCACAACACAACACAGCACAACACAACACAGCACAGCACAGCACAACACAACACAGCACAACACAGCACAACACAACACAACACAGCACAACACAGCACAACACAACACAACACAGCACAACACAGCACAGCACAGCACAGCACAACACAGCACAGCACAGCACAGCACAGCACAGCACAACACAGCACAGCACAGCACAGCACAACACAGCACAACACAACACAGCACAACACAGCACAGCACAGCACAGCACAACACAGCACAACACAACACAGCACAACACAGCACAACACAACACAACACAGCACAGCACAGCACAACACAGCACAGCACAGCACAGCACAACACAGCACAACACAACACAGCACAACACAACACAGCACAGCACAGCACAACACAACACAGCACAGCACAGCACAGCACAACACAACACAGCACAACACAACACAGCACAACACAACACAGCACAACACAACACAACACAGCACAACACAACACAACACAGCACAACACAACACAGCACAGCACAACACAACACAGCACAACACAACACAACACAGCACAACACAACACAGCACAACACAACACAGCACAACACAACACAGCACAACACAACACAGCACAGCACAACACAACACAGCACAACACAGCACAACACAGCACAACACAACACAGCACAGCACAGCACAACACAGCACAACACAACACAGCACAGCACAGCACAACACAACACAGCACAACACAGCACAACACAGCACAACACAGCACAGCACAGCACAACACAACACAGCACAGCACAGCACAACACAACACAGCACAGCACAACACAACACAGCACAGCACAACACAGCACAACACAGCACAACACAGCACAACACAGCACAGCACAACACAACACAGCACAACACAACACAGCACAACACAGCACAACACAGCACAACACAGCACAACACAACACAGCACAACACAGCACAACACAGCACAACACAGCACAACACAACACAGCACAGCACAGCACAGCACAACACAGCACAACACAGCACAACACAGCACAGCACAACACAACACAGCACAACACAGCACAACACAGCACAACACAGCACAACACAGCACAGCACAACACAGCACAGCACAGCACAACACAGCACAACACAGCACAACACAGCACAACACAACACAGCACAACACAGCACAACACAGCACAACACAGCACAGCACAGCACAACACAGCACAACACAACACAGCACAACACAACACAGCACAACACAGCACAGCACAACACAGCACAACACAACACAACACAGCACAGCACAGCACAACACAACACAGCACAGCACAGCACAACACAACACAGCACAACACAGCACAACACAGCACAGCACAACACAGCACAACACAACACAGCACAGCACAGCACAACACAGCACAGCACAACACAGCACAACACAGCACAACACAGCACAACACAGCACAGCACAACACAACACAGCACAACACAACACAACACAACACAACACAGCACAGCACCACACAGCACAACACAGCACAGCACAACACAGCACAGCACAACACAACACAACACAACACAACACAACACAGCACAACACAGCACAGCACAACACAGCACAACACAACACAGCACAACACAGCACAACACAGCACAGCACAGCACAGCACAACACAGCACAGCACAACACAGCACAGCACAACACAACACAACACAACACAACACAACACAGCACAACACAGCACAGCACAACACAGCACAGCACAGCACAGCACAGCACAGCACAACACAGCACAGCACAGCACAACACAGCACAGCACAGCACAACACAGCACAATGCTCTCCCGATCAGTGACCTTGAGAAACAGAGAAACATGGAAACATAGACAATAGGTGCAGGAGTAGGCCATTCGGCCCTTCGAGCCAGCACCGCCATTCGATATAGTCATGGCTGATCATCCAGAATCTGTGCCCCGTTCCTGCTTTCTCCCCATATCCCTTGATTCCGTTAGCCCTAAGAGCTAAATCTAACTCTCTCACGAAAACATCCAGTGAATTGGCCTCCACTGCCTTCTGTGGCAGAGAATTCCACAGATTCACAACTCTCTGGGTGAAAAGGTTTTTCCTCATCTCACTCCTAAATGGCCAACCCCTTGTTTTAAAACTGTGTGACCCCTGGTTCTGGACTCCCCCAACATTGGGAACATTTTTCCTGCATCTAGCCTGTCCAATCCCTTAAGAATTTGAGATGTTTCTATAAGATCCCCTCTCATCCTGCTGAATTCCAGTGAATACAAACCCAGTCGACCCACAGCGAGTGAGACCCCATCGACTGCATGACACAGTGATGCAGCTTTTGTAGTTTAGTTTAGCGATACAGCGCGGGAACAGGCCCTTCGGCCCATCGAGTCCGCACCGACCAGCGATCACCCCGTACTCTTACTCTATCCTACACACTTTGGGCGGCACGGTGGCGTAGCGGTAGAGTTGCGGCCTTACCGCGCCAGAGACCCAGGTTCGATTCTGACTACGGGTGCTGTCTGTACGGAGTTTGCACGTTCTCCCCGTGACCACGTGGGTTTTCTCCCAGATCTCTGGTTTCCTCTCGCACTCCAAAGACGTGCAGGTTTGTAGGTTAATTGGCTTGGTGTAAATGTAAGTCATCCCTAGTGTGTGTAGGATAGTGTTGTAGTGTGGGGGATCGCTGGTCGGCGCGGACTCGGTGGGCCGAAGGGCCTGTTTCCACGCTGTTTCTCTAAAACAGGGACAACTAAACTAGGGACGATCTTTTAACATTTTTCCAAGCCGAGCAAACTAAAGTAAACTAAACTAAACTGTATGGTGGCGCAGCGTTACAGTAGCTGCCTTACAGCGCCAGAGATCCACCCTGGGTCGGATCCTGATGTCAGTGCTGTCTGTACGTACGCATGATGATAAAATCAGCTGAGCTAAACTACAGTAAAACTAAAGTAAAGTTAAACTAAACTAAACAAGCCAGGCCAAGCCATAGAACCGATCGGGATAGACATAGACAATTGGTGCTGGAGGAGGCCATTTGGCCCTTCGAGCCAGCACCGCCATTCATTGTGATCATGGCTGATCATCCACAATCAGTAACCCGTGCCTGCCTTCTCCCCAGTTGCCTTGATTCCACTAGCCCCTAGAGCTATCTAACTCTCTTTTAAATTCATCCAGTGAATTGGCCTCCACTGCCCGCTGTGGCAGCGAATTCCACAAACTCACAACTCTCTGGGTGAGAACGTTCCTTCTCTCCACAGTTGTAAATGGGCTCCTGTTTATAGTGGGGGTGTGATGGGGACCGGTGGGGCAGTCGTTGATGTGTGCTTGTCTTGCAGCTCATGTGCTCCACGGTACAGAGGGCTCTGTTCGAGGAGGAGGACCGTGTGAGGAAGCTGGTCAACAGGGTGGCCATGCTGGAGGGCCGCAACAGGCAGCTGAAGGACAAGGTCAGGCGGGTCAAGCGTACCCTGCGGCAGGTGAAGAAGAACTCGCAGCGGGTGGAGCAGCTGAACAAGAAGCTGCTGGAGAAAGCGTCGAGCAGCGGCGGGCAGAAGCCTGACTACGCCAAGCCGGACTCGAACGTTGCCACGCTCAAAGGATGACCGCCAGGTGGGGTCACCACGGCAGAGCTGGTCGGAAGGAGGGTCACCAACCGGAAACATCACCTTCCCTTCTCTCCAGAGATGCTGCCCGTCCCGCTGAGTTACTCCAGCTTTTTGTGTCTATCTTTGGTAGCAATCACTTTGCCCGTCTGCCGATATACTCAAGCTAACACTAGAGGTGCAGGCCATTTCAGTTAGCACTAGGGTTGCCAACCGTCCCGTATTAGCCGGGACATCCCCTATTTTTGGGCTAAATTAGTTTGTCCCGTACGGGACCGCCCTTGTCCCGTATTAGTAGGGTTGCCAACTTCCTCACTCCCAAATACGGGACAAGGTGACGTCACCGCCCCGCGCCCCACGCCCCACGTGACCTCACCCAGCCAGCGGCCACGTGCTCCCGCTCCACCAATGGCGGCCGCCTGGGCCGGGAGCGAGTGGCCGCTGGCTGGGTGAGGTCACGTGGGGCACGGGGCGGTGACGTCATCCTGTCCCGTATTTGGGAGTGAGGAAGTTGGCAACCCTAGTGAGCACACTCACTACACACTTACCCACTGCACACTCTCCCCAAACCACTCCACAATAGCCGTCTCGTCTCAACACTTAAAGGAGAGAGAAAAGGAAAGCTGGGAAGTCTGACTGCACAGTGTATTAACCGTTACTTTATTACGGCCACTTTGTGTTAACTATCCCTTCCTTTAAGGGAGTGTTTCCGTCGGCCATGTTTTATTCCTTGTAATTAAGAAATAAACGTCACTGTGCAATACTCAGCAAAGCAATTGGTGGTGTGAGCACACTGTAGGTGTCTACACAAATCATCCGTGATAGGAGCAGAATTAGGCCATTCCACGCATCGTCTACTCCACCATTCAATCATGGCTGATCTATCTCTCACTCTCAACCCCATTCTCCTGCCTTCTCCCCATAACCCCCTGACACCCGCACTAATCAAGAATCTGTCAATCTCCGCCTTAAAAATACCCACTGACTTGGCCTCCACAGCCGTCTGTGGCAAAGAATTCCACAGATTCTCCACCCTCTGACTAAAGAAATTCTTGCTCATCTCCTTCCTAAAAGAATTAAATAGCCTTTTAATTCTGAGGCTGTGACCTCTGGTCCTAGTCTCTCCCACTAGTGGAAACATCCTCTCCACATCCACTCTATCCAGGCCGCTCACTATTCTGTACGTTTCATTGATGTCCCCCCTCATTTTTCTAAACTCCAGCGAGTACAGGCCCAGTGCCCACAAACGCTCATCATAGGTTAACCCACTCATTCCTGGGATCATACCCGTTAACTGAGTTTGTTATTCTGCAGAAAGTGTGTCATTTGTCTGCTATCCGACAGCTTTCTCTGAACTTATACGACACATCTACAACAAATATAATGTTTGAAAACATTTTATATCGAAGAAATTTATCTAGCGTTGTATCACCGCCCAACGAGTTTGGAGATCACAATCTACATTTTATTTTCTCAGCCTTATGCAGAATGTTGTCTTATATATTTCAATAAAAATATATACTTTGCTAATTATTCTGTGTCTGATGATGGGCAGCAAGGTTTTGTTTTCCTATTTTCAACCAGGAATGAATAAATAAGTGAGAAACAAGGACCAGCAGATCCTGGTTAAGGTGCGGCACGGTGGCGCAGCGGGTAGAGCTGCTGCCTCACAGCGCCAGAGACCCGGGATCCAACCTGACTACGGGTGCTGTTTGTACGGAGTATGCACGTTCTCCCCGTGACTGCTTGGGTTTTCTCCAGGTGCTCCAGTTTTCTCCCACACTCCAAAGACGTTCAGGTTGTAGGTTAATTTGACCAGTAAAAATTGTAAATTGTCCCCAGTGTGTGTAGGGTAGTGTTAGTGTGTGGGGATCGCTGGTCGGAGCGGACTCGGTGGGCAAAAAGGCCTTTTCCAGTGAATCGGCCTCCACTGCCCTCTGTGGCAGAGAATTCCACAAATTTACAACTCTCTGGGTGGAAAAGTTTCTGAAAGATTGGCAGACAGGATTACAGAATGGTTAGGACCAGACTGAATGAAAGGAATTTTGGGATTTATATATATTGAATGGATAATCCACAGGACATCAAATGAAGCCAAACAATAAATGAATGTAAAATTGCTGACGTTTATTGAGTTGGCAAAGCTATTGAATTTTTTTACATGATTCCGGGCAATCAGATATTGCCTAAGATGATGAACATTTTCTCAAACTTCTCTAAAGATACACAGCGACCACACTAGCAGCACGGTGGCGGCAGCGGGTAGAGCTGCTGCCTCACGGCGCCAGAGACCCGGGTTCCATCCTGACTACGGGTGCTATCTGTACGGAGTTTGCACGTTCTCCCTGTGACCTGCGTGGGTTTTCTCCGGGCGCTCCGGTTTCTTCCCACACTCCAAAGTCGTGCAGGTTTGTAGGTTAATTGGCTTGGTAAGTATAAAAATTGTCCCTAGTGGGTGTAGGATAGTGTTAGTGTGTGGGGCTCGCTGGTTGGTGCGGAATCGGTGGGCCGAAGGGCCTGTTTCCGCGCTGTATCTCTTTAAAACTTTTTTTAAATGGCAACTTTTATTTCATTTATCTGGCACCTTCATCCAGAGTTTTGTTTTGAGTTTAGCTCTGTTATGCATGTCTGAAAAATTAAACATAATTATTTACAGTAGTTCTCCAGCAACTTGGCACATAGTTTATTAATTAAGAATATCATTATGTGTGCAGAAAAGAACTGCAGATAGACACAAAATGCTGGAATAACTCAGCGGGACAGGCAGCATCTCTGGAGAGAAGGAATGGGTGACGTTTCAGGTCTGAAGAAGGGTCTCGACCCGAAACATCACCCATTCCTTCTCTCCAGAGATGCTGCCTGTCCCGCTGAGTTACTCCAGCATTTTGCGTCTACATTTGACTTAAACCGGCATCTGCAGTTCCTTCCTCCACAAAGAACTGCAGATGCTGGTTTACACCAAAGATAGACACAAAGTGCTGGAGTATCTCAGCAGGTCAGGCAGCATCTCTGGTGAAAAGGGACGGGTGACATTTCGGGTCGAGGCTCTTCTTCAGACTGAAAGTAGAGGGGAGGGAACAAATCCAGGCTGGTACCTGATGGAAGGATATGAACTGATGTAAGTAATCATGTGTTGCTGCCTGGACACACTTTGTGGCATCTGCATTCATTGGCATCTTGCGTTTCTTGTGCTTCTTTGTGCGTGGTGGTGGAAAGATTGGTGGAAACAGGGCAGCGACATGAACAGTCTTCCCTTGAACCCATAAACTAAAGTGGACTACACGAAGCTGACTAAATTATGAGGCATAGATAGGGTAGACAGTCACAGCCTGTTCTCCAGGGTGGAATCGTCAAAGGACTAAGCACGGTGGCGCAGCGGTAGAGTTGCTGCCTTACAGCGAATGCAGCGCCGGAGACTCAGGTTCGATCCTGACTACGGGCGCCGTCTGTACGGAGTTTGTACGTTCTCCTCGTGACCTCCCACACTCCAAAGACGTACAGGTATGTAGGTTAATTGGCTGGGAAAATGTAAAAATTATCCCTAGTGGGTGGAGGATAGTGTTAGTGTGTGCGGGGATCGCTGGGCGGCGCGGACCCGGTGGGCCGAAGGGCCTGTTTCTGCGCTGTATCTCCAAACTAAATCTAAGACTAGAGGGCTTGACTTCCAGGTGAGAGGGGCGACATTTAATGGAGATGTGCGTTGTGAGTGGTGGTGGAGGCAGACACCATAGCGCTTGTGGACGGGCACATGGATACGCAGGGAATGGAGGGCAGAGGAGATTAGTTTAACTTGGCATTGTGTTGGGCACGGACATTGTGGGCCAAAGGGCCTGTTCCTGTGCTGGACTGGTCTATGTTCTACCATCCATGTTCCCTGATCTGTGTTCCATGTTTGGTGTCCTCTGACTGTAACGTGGGGTAGTGTTTTGATTGTCTTTCAGCTGATTGGTGATGTTGGGAAGATGATGGAGAAATGGGTGGGAGGTTGGGGTTGGAATTTATAATGTGGAAACAAAGAACTCCAGATGCAGCTTTATACCAAAGATAGACACAGAGTGTTGGAGTAACTCAGCGGATCAGGCAGCTTCTCTGGAGAACATGGATAGGTGATGTTTCACAGAGTGCTGGAGTAACTCAGCGGGTCAGGCAGCTTCTCTGGAGAACATGGATAGGTGACGTTTCAGGTCGGGACCCTTCTACAGACACAAAACTTCAGGCCCCGACCCGAAACATCACCTATCCATGTTCTCCACAGATGCTGCCTGACCCGCTGAGTTACTCCAGCACTCTGTATCTATCTGTGGGATTTATAATGTTTGTGTCTAAGCGAGAGAATGTGTTGTGAGGGGGAAAGACTGAAGCTCCAGTGTGCTGTATAGCCGAGCAGATTCAGGGGACACCCCATAAATTGACTAGGATGACGGAGCATAAATCACCATCCTTCACGAGCCGACAGTTCACCACAGATCCATCTGGTCTCTCTCTCCAGAGGGGGAGATTTACGCGTTTGTATCATCGGCTGTATCATTGTATCGAGTCCAACGCAACCTGGATTCAGAAATTCATAAGTGATAGGAGCAGAATTAGGCCATTCGGCCCATCGAGTCTACTCCGCCATTCAATCATGGCTGATCTATCTCTCCCTCCTAACCCCATTCTCCTGCCTTCTCCCCATAACCCCTGACACCCGCACTAATCAAGGATCTACAGTTTTTATCTCTGCCTGGATAGGCTCTCCCACTTGTTTTCTCTGGAATGTCAGGGCTTTTGTTTCATTTAGAGATGTTTAGAGATACAGTGTGGAAACAGGCCCTTCGGCCCACTGAGTCTGTGCCAACCATCGATCACCGCTCACACTAGTTCTATGTTACAACACAAAGGGAGGAAACATTAATTATTTTGGGAGACAGGAGGGATTAAAAATAAAGTAAAGACAGAGACGGGGAAATTTAAGGCAAACTTCCAAAACGTTAAACCTTTCCAGATCCCCAAATCTTAGCGAAGAATGTAGTGCAGAAGGCAGCTTACATTTGACACAGGGCGGCACGGTGGCGCAGCGGTAGAGTTGCTGTCTTACAGCGCTTACAGCGCCAGAGACCCGGGTTCAATCCTGACCTCGGCTGCTGTCTGTGTGGAGTTTGCACGTTCTCCCCGTGACCCGCGTGGGTTTCCTCCGGGCGCTCCGGTTTCATCCCACATCCCAAAGACGTGCGGGTTTGTAGTTTAATTGGCCCACTGTAAATGGCCTGCTAATGTGTGGGGAGTGGATGGGAAAGGGGGATAACATAGAACCAGTGTGAACGGCTGATCGATGGTCGGCATGGACTTGGTGGGCTGAAGGGCCTGTTTCCGTGCAGAAATTATAAATTCAACTAAACTGAATGAATCTGAGCCTGAAGAAGGGTCCTGACCCAAAACGTCACCTATCCATGTTCTCCAGAGATGCTGCCTGACCCGCTGAGTTACTCCACCATTTTATGTCTTTTTTTGTAAACTAGCATCTGCAGTTCCTTATGTTTCATATCTCTGGTGTTTGACATAGAGTCACAGAGTGATACAGTGTGGAAACATGCCCTTCGGCCCAACTTTCCCACACCGGCCAACATGCCCCACCTACACTAGTCCCACCTGCCCGCATTTGGCCCATATCCCTCCAAACCTGTCCTATCCATGTACCTGTCTAACTGTTTCTTAAACATTGCGATAGTCCCAGCCTCAACTACCTCCTCTGGCAGCTCGTTCCATACGCCCACCACCCTCTGTGTGGAAAAGGTTACCCCTCAGATTCCTATTAAATCTTTCCCTCTTCACCTTAAAATGTCATTTTGATAAAACCAGAGCACCCGGAGAAAACCTCTGGAGATTCCCACTAGTTTCCACTAGTGGGAGAGTCTGGGACCAGAGGGCACAACCTCAGAATTAAAGGACGTTCCTTTAGGAAGGAGATGTGGAGCAATTTCTTTAGTCAGAGGGTTGTGAATCTGTGGAATTCATTACCACAGACGGCTGTGGAGGCCACAAGTCAGTGGATATTTTTAAGGCAGAGATAGATAGGTCTTGATCAGTGCGGGTGTCAGGGGTTATGGGGAGAAGGCAGGAGAATGGGGTTAGGAGGGAGAGATAGATCAGCCATGATTGAATGGCGGTGTAGACTCGAAGGGCCGAATGGCCTCATTTTGCTCCTATCACTTATGACCATGAACATGTGAGATGGATTTGAAGTCCAGTCCAGAATTGTTGGCCAGACCAGGTAATGATGTCAGATTTCCAACAGGACCAGAGTGGACCAGATGAGAGTTGGCAACACCCTGGTAGTTTTCTGCTTTACTTTTTCTCTCTTCTATTTTGACTCCAGATTTATTTAATTAGTTGAATTTAAATCTCCCCACAGCCCTGGTGAGTTTCAGTGTCTGGATCAGTGCTCTCTACGTCTGGCTCCGAGCCCAGTGATTTAACTGCTGATAGACACAGAGTGCTGGAGTAACTCAACGGGTCAATAGACAACAGACAATAGGTGCAGGAGGAGGCCATTCGGCCCTTCCAGCCAGCACCACCATTCAATGTGATCATGGCTGATCATTCTCAATCAGTACCCCGTTCTTGCCTTCTCCCCATACCCCCTGACTCCGCTATCCTTAAGAGCTCTATCTAGCTCTCTCTCGAATGCATTCAGAAAATTGGCCTCCACTGCCTTCTGAGGCAGAGAATTCCATAGATTTACAACTCTCTGACTGAAAAAGGTTTTCCTCATCTCAGTTCTAAATGGCCTACCCCTTATTCTTAAACTGTGGCCCCTGGTTCTGGACTCCCCCAACATTGGGAACATGTTTCCTGCCTCTAACGTGTCCAATCCCCTAATAATCTTATATGTTTCGATAAGATTCCCTCTCATCCTTCTAAATTCCAGTGTATACAAGCCTAGTCGCTCCAGTCTTTCAACATATGACAGTCCCTCCATTCCGCGAATTAACCTAGTAAACCTACGCTGCACGCCCTCAATAGCAAGAATATCCTTCCTCAAATCTGGAGACCAAAACTGCACACAGTACTCCAGGTGTGGTCTCACTAGGGCCCTGTACAACTGCAGAAGGACCTCTTTGCTCCTATACTCAACTCCTCTTGTTGTGAAGGCTAACATTCCATTGGCTTTCTTCACTGCCTGCTGTACCTGCATGCTTCCTTTCAGTGACTGAGGCACTAGGACACCCAGATCTCGTTGTACGTCCCCTTTTCCTAACTTGACACCATTCAGATAATGATCTGCCTTCCTATTCTTACCACCAAAGTGGATAACCTCACACTTATCCACATTAAACTGCATCCGCCCACTCACACAACCTGTCCAAGTCACCCTGCAACCTCATAGCATCTTCCTCACAGTTCACACTACCACCCAGCTTTGTATCATCTGCAAATTTGCTAATGGTACTTTTAATCCCTTCATCCAAGTCATTAATGTATATTGTAAATAGCTGCGGTCCCAGCACCGAGCCTTGCGGTACCCCACTAGTCACTGCCTGCCATTCTGAAAGGGACCCATTTATCCACACTCTTTGCTTTCTGTCTGCCAGCCAATTTTCTAACCATGTCAGTGCCCTACCCCCAATACCATGTGCTCTAATGTTGCCCACTAATCTCCTATGTGGAACCTTGTCAAAGGCTTTCTGAAAGTCGAGGTACACCACATCCACCGGCTCTCCCCTGTCAATTTTCCTAGTTACATCCTCAAAAAATTCCAGAAGATTAGTCAAGCATGATTTCCCCTTCGTAAATCCATGCTGACTCGGAACAATCCTGTTACTACTATCCAAATGCTCCGCAATTTCGTCTTTTATAATTGACTCCAGCATCTTCCCCACCACTGATGTCAGACAAACTGGTCTATAATTTCCCGTTTTCTCTCTCCCTCCTTTCTTAAAAAGTGGGATAACATTAGCTACCCTCCAATCCATAGGAACTGATCCTGAATCTATAGAACATTGGAAAATGATCACCAATGCGTCCACAATTTCTCGAGCCACCTCCTTAAGTACCCTGGGATGCAGACCATCAGGCCCTGGGGATTTATCAGCCTTCAGTCCCATCAGTCTACCCAACACCATTTCCAACATCTCTGGAGAGCATGGATAGGTGATGTTTCACAGAGTGCTGGAGTAACTCAGCGGGTCAGGCAGCATCTCTGGAGAGAAGGAATGGGAGACATTTCGGGTCGAGACCCTTCTTCAGACTGTCTGATCAGTCCGAAGAAGGGTCTCAACCCAAAACGTCACCCATGCCTTCTCTCCCGAGCTGTTCCTGACCCACTGAGTTACTCCAGCATTTTGTGTCTATCCTGAAATGTTCCTCTGGTCTCTCGAGTTTCCCACATTTTCATAAACTGGTTTAACATGATGCCTGGTCAGTTTCTAGTAACCCATATCTTCATTACATTAATAGCTTCCACATCGACACTGAACAGTGAAACCAGAAGCTAAGATGTATCCTCGGTAAATAATAATGGACAGCCACTTAGAACATTCTTCCCCCCGCTACACATGATTGCAGGTGCTTTTATCATTATATTATTTGGATCAAAGCCAATTGGAGTTTTATTTGGGGGCACTCAATTTTTTTGTTAGTTTAGTTTAGTTTAGTTTAGGATGAGACCGTGGTAAGAGGCCCTTCGGCCCACTGAGTCCATGCCAACCAGCGATCCCCGCACACTAACACTATCCTACACAGACCAGAGACAATTTACAATTATGCCAAGCCAATTATACCAACCTAGAAAACCTGCACGTCTTTGGAGTGTGGGAGGAAACTGAAGATCTCTGAGAAAACCCACGCAGGTCACGGGGAGAAACTCTGTACAGACAGCACCCGCAGTCAGGATGGAACCTGGGTCTCTGGCGCTGTGAGGCAGCAGGTCTACCCGCTGCGCCACCGAGCCGCAACGATCTTTCAACAAACGATGAGGCCTATGGTTCGGACAGACAGTTACTGGAATATTGTATTAAATATTCAGCAGATATTAGTTATCGCGGGAAGTAATTTGTCATTTCTGGTCTTGACTCTTAATTGGATGGTAAACGTTTGCAAGTTCAAGTTATCACAGATTAATGGGCAAGGGGTATTTACTGAACTTTGAACTGCAGCTCATTCACATCTCCTTTAACCTTTGCCTCTCTCACCTTGTGTTGTTAAGCTGGAAAAGGCGCAGAGAAGATTCACAAAGACTTACCTTTACAAATATACAAAGATTCATCGGGAACCAGAGGACATATAGGGCGGCACGGTAGCGCAGCGGTAGAGTTGCTGCTTTACAGCGAATGCAGCGCCGGAGACTCAGGTTCGATCCTGACTACGGGTGCTGCACTGTAAGGAGTTTGTACGTTCTCCCCGTGACCTGCGTGGGTTTTCTCCGAGATCTTCGGTTTCCTCCCACACTCCAAAGACGTACAAGTATGTAGGTTAATTGGCTGGGTAAATGTAAAAATTGTCCCTAGTGGGTGTAGGATAGTGTTAATGTGCGGGGATCGCTGGGCGGCACGGACTTGGTGGGCCGAAAAGGCCTGTTTCCGGCTGTATATATATGATATGATATGATAGGTTTAAGGTGAAGGGGGAAAGATTTTATAAGAATCTGAGGGGTAACTTTTTCTCACAGAGGGTGGTGGGTGTATGGAACGAGCTGCCGGAGGAGGTAGTTGAGGCAGGGACTTTCGCAATGTTTAAGAAACATTTAGACAGGTACACAAATAGGGCAGGTTTAGAGGGACATGGACCAAACACAGGCAGGTGGGTCCAGTGTAGATGGGACATGTTGGTCAGTGTGGGCCGATGGGCCTGTTTCCACGCTGTATCACTCTATGACTCTAAGCTGTTGCCAGGACTCGGGTGGCTGAGTTACAGGGAGAGGTTGAGCAAGCTAGAACTCTATTCCTTGGAGCACAGGAGCATGAGAGGTGATCATACAGAGGTGTATAAGATCATGAGAGGAATAGATCGGGTAGACGCACAAGAGCCTTGTGCCCAGAGTAGGGCAATCGAGGACCAGAGGACATAGGTTTAAGGTGAAGGGGAAAAGATTTAATAGGAATTTGAGGGGGTAACTTATTCACACAGAGGGTGATGGGTGTATGGAACGAGCTGCTGGAGGAGGTAGTTGAGGCAGGGACTATCCCAACATTTAAGAAGCAGTTAGACCAGTACAAGGATAGGACAGGTTTTTGAGGGATATGGACCAAGCGCGGGCAGGTGGGACTAGTATAGATGGGGCATGTTGGCTGGAGTGGGCAAGTTGGGTCGAAGGGCCCGTTTCCGCGCTGTATCGCTCTGTCTCTAAAGACTAACGTCTACATCTCTTTTAAAATCCCCTTTTCCCCGGAGTGCTGTCGGAACGAGGGCCGTGTCCCCTCCATATCCCTCCGTCTGCACCCAGTTACACCGAGTCATTGATGCTAACAAATCCCATCTCCCCTCTCCATCAGACACGATGATTCAGCCACTCGCTTGGAATTTTAGCCGCTGTCAGCAAAAGATAAATCACCCGTGTGGACGTGAATGTGAAGATTTCAATTTATGACTTCTGGTTGCATTTTACAAGAAATACACATATTTTTTAAATTAAAAACAACCCACTATATACTTACTGCAAACATCGGTATGTACTCGGTAGGCTTACATTTTTATATATCACCACAACATGGCAATCTTACATGTTTTTTTAATACTTTGCAAGTTTTGCCCTGTGATTAAAACATGGTAAAGGATCAATATTCAAGAGTTGTTTAATCGTTAGAGTCACAGACTGATACAGCGTGGAAACAGGCCCTTCAGCCCAACTTGCCCACACCGGCCAACATGCCCCATCTACACTAGTCCCACTTGCCTGCGCTTGGCCCATATTCCTCCAAACCTGTCCTATCCATGTACCTGTCTAACTGTTTCTTAAACGTTGGGATAGTCCCAGCCTCAACTACCTCCTCCGGCAGCTCGTTCCACACACCCACCACCCTCTGCGTGAAAAAGTTACCCCTCAGATTCCGATTAAATCTTTTCCCCTTCACCTAAACATATGTCCTCTGGTCCACGATTCACAATACTAAACAACACTGATCTCTACTAAACTAAACTAAACTAAACTCGAAGGTAGACACAAAATGTTGGAGTAACTCAGCGGGTCAGGCAGCATCTCGGGAGAGAAGGAATGGGTGAAGTTTTGGATCGAGACCCTTCTTGTGGTTCCTGAGATGCTGCCTGACCCGCTGAGTTATTCCAGCATTTTGTGTCAACCTTTGATTGAAACCAACATCTGCAGTTTTTTTTCCTTTCAACTAAACCTGATGTGTGTGGATTTGAATTGGTTTCCTAACCCTCTCTCTGACCAGACAAGTGTAGGGTTTGGTCTCGCTTGCAATCCGCACACAGTCCCTTGACATCCCAACGCGTTGGTCCAGGAGTGAGTCAACTTCCTCAACCCAGAGCTCGGAATTCGTGGAGCGGAGAGGAGCCACTCTTCAGAGATACGGAATAAATCAGCGTCGCATGTGGATCCTGCAATCTCAGCACAGTGCAAAGACACGATAGTTCAATATTGCACCAATGAACAGGAGATCAATTATCTTGCAAACGGCAGGAGGGATTGTTACCAACACAGTGCATCTGTAGTTCCTTGTTTCCACAGAGGCCTGTTTGTTTGAAAGCATGTGAAGTAGCAGGTTGCTCTGCTTGGAAGATTTACTAGGAAGCTACGGAAGAAAAGGTTCTTTGTAAGAGGGATTCTCAGCTAGAAACCTGGCAATGGCTCCAGCCATATATTATATCCTTCATCCTCCGTCTGATCTTTTCCCATTAAGGTCAATTAACTTTTTCCCCCTGTCTCGGAAGATTGATGTTGATAAAAGTTTCTTGAACACGATGAATATTGCACCTGTGACTGGAAGATTAGATGCTGGAGAGAGGGCAGGGGGCTGGAGAACAAACATGGTGAAGTTGTGATTAGGGGGAGGTTGGGTAGGCTGGGACTCTATTCCTTGGAGCGTAGGAGGGTGAAGCGTGATCTCATAGAGGTGTGCAAAATCATGAGGGGAATAGATCGGGTGAATTAATAAGAGTGTCTTTTACCCAGGGTACGGGAATCAAGATCCAGAAAATGTAGGTTTAAGGTGAGAGGGGAAAGGTTTAATCGGAACCCAAGGGGCACCTGCTTCACTCAGATGGTGGTGGGTGAATGGAACGGGCTGCCGGAGGAGATCTGAAGAAGGATCTCAACCCAAAACGTCACCTATCCATGTTCTCCAGAGATGCTACCTGACCCGCTGAGTTACTCCAGCACTCTGTGAAACGTCACCTATCCATATTCTCCAGAGATGCTGCCTGACCCGCTGAGTTACTCCAGCATTTCGTGTCTCCCTTCTATTTAGACCAGCATCCGCAGTTTCATTCCGACATATTCTACCCTGACCTCAAGTGCTGTCTGTGTGGAGTTCGCACGTTCTCCCTGTGACTGTGTGTGTTTCCTCTGGGCGCTCTGGATGCATTCCACATTCCAAAGATGTGAAGGTTGTAGGATAATTGTCCCTCTGTAAATTGCCCCCTAGTGTGTGTAGGGAGGGATTGATGGTCGGCGTGGACTCGGTGGGCCGAAGCACCTGTTTCTTACCGATGTCTTACCTTAAAGTCGAAAACATTTCAGGTTAGTTCAGTTTATTGTCACCTGTACCAAGGTAAAAACCTTTTGTTGCATGCTAACCAGTCAGCGGAAAGACCATACATGATTACAATCGAGATGTTTACATGATAAAGGAATAACGTTTAGTGCAAGGTAAAGCCAGCGAAGCCAAAACAAGTGGAACCCAGAACCAGGGGCCAAACAGTCTAAGAATAAAGGGGAGGCCATTTCAAACTGAGATGAGAAAAAACTTTTTCACCCAGAGAGTTGTGAATTTGTGGAATTCTCTGCCACAGAGGGCAGTGGAGGCCAATTCACTGGATGGATTTAAGAGAGAGTTAGATAGAGCTCTAGGGGCTAGTGGAATCAAGGGATATGGGGAGAAGGCAGGCACGGGTTACTAATTGTGGACGATCAGCCATGATCACAATGAATGGCGGTGCTGGCTCAAAGGGCCAAATGGCCTCCTCCTGCACCTATTTTCTACGTTTCTAAGGATAGAATGAGAGTAAAGCAAGAAATGTTGAGATTTAAGAGTGTGGAGTGATTGTGATATGTGATTGTAGATCTGCCTCTGTGTCTAGCATGCAAATAGTCACCTGGGTTGGGTGCCATTATAGAAGTTCACTGAAATTTAGGATGAGAGGGGATCATATAGTAATATAAAATTCTTAAGGGACTGGACAGGCTAGATGCAGGAAACATGTTCCGCATGTTGGCGGAGTCTAGAACCAGAGGCCACAGTTTAAGAATAAGGGGTCGGCCATTTAGGACTGAGATGAGGAAAAACCTTTTCACCCAGAGAGTTGTGAATCTGTGGAATTCTCTGCCGCAGAAGGCAGTGAAGGCCAATTCACTGGATGTTTTCAAGAGACAATAGACAATAGTTGCAGGAGGAGGCCATTTGGCCCTTCGAGCCAGCACCGCCATTCAATGTGATCATGGCTGATCATTCTCAATCAGTACCCGGTTCCTGCCTTCTCCCCATGCCCCCTGACTCCGCTATCCTTAAGAGCTCGATCTAAATTAGCTCTCTCTTGAATGCATTCAGAGAATTGGCCTCCACTGCCTCCTGAGGCAGAGAATTCCACAGATTCACAACTCTCTGACTGAAAAAGTTTTTCCTCATCTCAGTTCTAAATGGCCGACCCCTTATTCTTAAACTGTGGCCCCTTGTTCTGGAGAGAGAGAGTTAGATATGCAGTAGCTCTGAGGGCTAACGGAATCAAGGGATCTGGGGAGAAAGCAAGAAAGGGGTACTGAGTCTGGATGATCAGCCATGATCATATTGAATGTTGGTGCTGGCTTGAAGGCCCAAATGGCCTACTCCTGCACCTATTTTCTATGTTTCTAATTTGTCCTCGAACACTTCAAGAACGAAGTCTCCAAAGACGTACAGGTATGTAGGTTAATTGACTGGGTAAAATGTAAAAAAAATTGTCCCTAGTGTGTGTAGGATAGTGTTAGTGTGCGGGGATCGCTGGGCGGCACAGACTCGGTGGGCCGAAGGGCCTGTTTCCGCGCTGTATCTCTAAATCTAAATCTAAAACGAAGTCAACAACAACAACAGCTGCATCCACGATGATCAAAACTCAATTTATTTCAGGGAAACAATTGATTCTCATACTTCCCAATACATTAGAAATTGAAGTCATGTTTACATGATTGTCAAAGGCAAATAACCTCTTCAGGTTGATTACTATATAAGCCCCATTCTCAATCTGCAATACCATTGCCAAAAAAGTATTAGACAAAGTGTAAACTCTTGCAGTCTAGTCATTACATGCATGTTACAATTACATTATTGAACAAAATGAGAAAAGAATAAAATTGACAAAAAGGTCTGCAGTATTATTTTAGCGACATAGACATTCTTGGTCTGAAGAGTATATCTTGAAGCTCCTTAAAACATGCCACAGAGCCGATAGACGTTACTACAGGTGAATGCTTGCAATTCAAAATTTTCTCTGTCATTTAAACTTCCAAAAGGGAGAGACTTTTTTTATTGGGGATAGCTAGCGATGGAACCCTGCGTTGACGTTCACGTTCCCGCGGCGCGCCCCTGCCTTTACCGAGCTGTGCAGTGCACACAATCCCACACAAGGGGTTACAGGGATGGTAGACACAAAAAGCTGGAGTAACTCAGCGGGACAGGCAGCATCTCTGGAGAGAGAAGGAACGGGCGACGTGTCGGGTCGAGACCCTCCTTCAGACAGGGAAAAGGTTGGTTATATTTTTTTGCAGTGGCTGTGCCGGAGTTGAGGTTGAGAAGACCAACAATTAGCTGCCAAGAAGCTGCTAAAGCCATCGCATGCATTTGGGAAAGAATGGATATTGGTTGGAATGGATTGTATGGGGGATTGTAAGGGGGTATGGGGAGAAGGCAGGGACGGGGTACTGATTGAGAATGATCAGCCATGATCACATTGAATGGCGGTGCTGGCTCGAAGGGCTGAATGGCCTCCTCCTGCACCTATTGTCTATTGTGTTGTGTTGCGGGAGGGGAGGGGGGAGTGGGGGGGTGGGGCAGGGGAGGGGCAAGTGGGGGTGGGGTAGGGGGGATGGAGTGGGCCAGTGGGGGGAGGAGATGGGGGGATAAGGGGGATTGTGTGGGGAGGTTGAGGGCGCTACACCAATACAGGAGAGGCTTTGGGCCCAGGGCTCGCTCAGTGACACCCTCTCCCCTTCCCTGTCCCCCCTGCAATGGGTCCACTTGGTCTAGTATATTACTAAAAATCTCATCTTGGATATATATATGTATGTTCCCGAAATACAGCCAAAACGGTACAGGATATTGCAACTATTTTAGGCCCACCTTAATCAACATTCGCCTGCAGTGTGCAGTATCAAGTTTTGGTCAAAATGTTGAGCTATCGTGTACCACTTTGGCTGTTTTACGGACACATACCCCATTAATAAAGCACCGCCATTTTGATCTAATACTTCCGTGTTCAACGTTGCCATTAAACGCATGCTTCGTTGAACGATGACTCAAGTCAAGTCAAGTTGAGGTAAATGCTCAGATTTTCTTCAAGTTAAAGTTTGACCACTCAGTAATATTAAAATTGTGTGTCTTTTTTTCCCATCAGCCCCCCTCACAACGGGAACCATACGGGTCATCTACATGACAATAAAACACTCTGGACTCTTCGAGTCTTGAACCTTGCTCCCACTGTTCAGGTCGGACCTCATCGGTTCTCTTGGGCGCTAGTGAGGTGTGGGTGAGGGGAATGTTGCAGCCCCTGCCTCCACCCTCACATCAGTCTCCTGCCTCCACCTGAACTTATCTCGACACCCTCGCCCTGTTAATTGGCAGAGGTTCCAAGTCCACAAACGCAGTGACTCGTGAGTAGCTTGGCTCGGCACACAATATACAAGTTGGGCATTTTACAGAACCTATCAGACCAGCTTCACCACGCTGTATCAATATCAGAAGAGAAAAAAAAACTGAGCAGATGCTGGAAACCTGAAAACAAAACTGGAACAATGCTGGAAACACTCAACAGGTCAGCCAGCATCTGTGGTGAGATAATGACAGCCAACGTTACAATGCTAAGCAGAAATGTTTGCGGGTAAATGTTGGTCTTGGCATCATGTTGGGCATGGACATTGTGGGCCGAAGGGCCTGCTCCTGTGTTGCACTGTTCCACGTTACACGTTAACTTGGTGACTCTTTTCCGCAGGTGCGGTCAGACCTGCTGAGTGTTTTTCCAACATTTTCTGGTTGTTTTTAATTCTCAGTCTGGCGACAGGCTTGGAAATGGCCAGTGGTTCACAGATTGGCGCCAGATTCCGTCGACTCATGCAAACATGCATTTACACACAGGGAAGGTTTCACAGTTAGGTCTGGGTCAGTGGTCAAGGGGGAAAGCATCGACAGGTTGATGGTCGGGCCCCAG
Organism: Rhinoraja longicauda; assembly: GCF_053455715.1. NCBI lineage: Eukaryota > Metazoa > Chordata > Chondrichthyes > Rajiformes > Arhynchobatidae > Rhinoraja > Rhinoraja longicauda. The sequence continues at coordinate 1,883,208 of NC_135975.1, forward strand.
CCATATCACATACTATAGTCACTTGAAATGCGATGTTGTCAATTCTGCGGGCGATTTAGGATGGAGGAATTAGGAGTTGTGTTCTCGGAGTTGGCAGCTTTGGCAGTGATGTCGACACCGTGTCTGTCTGCAACGCAATAAAAACTTGTGGTGCTGAAGGTTTAGTCTTTATCTCGGAATCATTTTAAGGGGGAATTGAAAGTACATTTAGCAGGAAGGGAGTCACATATACAGTAAAACCCTGGTTATAGCGGACCGTGACGGAGGGAATGGCACCGTTATTGACGACTGTCTGCTGTAACGGGGGAAGGGATTCACTCCAATCACTTACCGGTCACTCCGTGAAACAACTTGTTGCTTTCAAATGCAAAGTTCTTTTTTACGGCAAATAAATGTATTTTTGTTACTGCAGCTAATATATCAAAGGCTGTTTGTTACATTGTTTAATAGAGTTAAGTGTTGATCTAAGCAATGGGTTGTCAATGCCTTGTCAATGCCTGTGCTTTATCAATTCCAATGCCTTGTCAATTCCAATGCCTTGTCAATTTCCATGCCTTGTCAATTTCCATGCCTTGTCAATTTCCATGCCTTGTCAATTTCAATCCTTTATCAATTTCAATGCCTTGTGAATTTCAAGCCGTGTCAATTTCAATGCCTTGTCAATGCCTGTGCTTTATCAATTTCAATGCCTTGTCAATTTCAAAGCCCTGTCAATTTCACTGCCTTGTCAATTTCAATGCCTTGTCAATTTCAATGCCTTGTCAATTTCAATGCTCTGTTAATTCCAATGCCCTGTCAATTTCAACACTGTCAGTCTCTGCTATTTTATTCTATTCTTCCCATTTGTGAGAATCACTGTTTTATTTGTCATTGTCTACTGTGTGTGTCACTGTTACTTGCCAGCACAGCACCAAGGCGCATTCCTTGTATGTGTACATACTTGGCTAATAAAATGTATTCAATTCAATTCAATTCAATTCAATAGCCTCCACAGTGTAACTAGCAGCCTGTGTTCTGACAGTGACAGTCCACTACAACCAAAACCCATTATAAAGAAGACTGTAATGACGATGGTTTACCGTAAAATAAATGGTCAAGGTGCTGAAATGTTACAAACAAAAAGTTTGTGTTAGGAGAAATACTTTTTGATAAATCTCAATCTCATTAACTCAATCGATTGTCCCTCCCAAACTAAAGGGCCTCTGGATGAAGTAACATCAGGTTGATAGTTCCAGGAACTTAGTTTACAGTGTGAAATGGATTTGCCGTATTTTTATTAACTGTTGGTTTTATTAAAGGGAAAGGTAACTGATAAGAAGATGTTTGGTGCTTCGGGCAAACAAAATGATGAAGCTTTTTTGCTTTCATTCCAAATTGTATGGACAAGAAATAGTTACAGTTATATTTATTTCAGGTTCAAGTTGCCTGATTGTTCCTGGTGATAGTGGGATATGCCCTATCCCAACAAATACTGGAATTAGCAAGCCTGTTGATCCTAATACACTCAAGATAGACACAAAATGCTGGAGTAACTCAGCGGGACAGGCAACATCACTGGAGAGAAGAAATGGGTGACGTTTCGGGTCGAGACCCTTCTTCAGACCCAACCCGAAACGTCATCCATTCCTTCTCTCCAGAGTTGTTGCCTGTCTCGCTGAGTTACTCCAGCATTTTGTGTCTATCTTTAGTGTAAACCAGCACCTGCAGTCCCTTCCTACACTATATAAATACACTCGCTCTGCTGAAACAGTACACCAACACACCAATACTAATATGAGATGATCAGAAAGGTTTTTGGAGAAGATGAACTCTTCTGAAGACACGAGGAACTGCAGGTGCTGATTTACAAAAAAAGACACAAAAGTGCTGGAGTAACTCGATGGGTGAGGCAGCATCTCTGGAGAACATGGATAGGTGACGTTTCACAGAGTGCTGGAGTAACTCAGCGGGTCAGGCAGCATCTGTGGAGAACATGGATAGGTGACGTTTCACAGAGTGCTGGAGTAACTCAGCGGGTCAGGCAGCATCTGTGGAGAACATGGATAGGTGACGTTTCGGTTCAAGACCCTTCTTCAGGTGAACAGGTGATTGATGGCCAGTGTGGACTCAGTGGCCTGAAGGACCTGTTTCCCTGCTGTATCTCAAAACCAAAGCTATCAAAATACTGAACTATCAAAATACTAAACTATCAAAACACTAACCAATGCTGTTCTCACCAACAAACTTTCAGAGAAAACTCAGCGGCCAATGCAAACAACTAAGATCTTTCCGTCTTATCCCGGGAAAATGACAAAAAATGCAAGGATTAATGTTATAACAGTAAAATATTTTGACTTTACAATTTATGAGCAGACTGCTTTATTTAATAGCAGAATTATGAGTGTTTCTCCTTTGAATTCACCCACAGTAGGTTAGTTTAGTTTTCTTAATAGTTTAGTTTAGTTTAGTTTAGAGATTGAGCGTGGAAAACAGGCTCATTGGCTCACCGAGTCCGCGCCGACCAGCGATCCCTGCACACTAACACTATCCGACACACACTCGGGTTAATTTTACATCTATACCAAGACAATTAACCTAAAAAACCTGCATGTCTTTGGAGTGTGGGAGCAAACCGAAGATCTCGGAGAAAACCTACGCAGGTCACGGGGAGAACGTACAAACTCCGTACAGACATCGCCCGTACTCAGGATGGAACCCGGGTCCCTGGCGCTGTGAGACAGCAGCTCTACCCGCTGGGCCAATGTGCTGCCTTGGTACTTTAGATCTGTTGAGCTGCCTGCTATTCCCTTTTCAGCCAAACTATTAACTGCTTGTCCAGATCCCCTTAAGATAAACTGGAGAAATATGTAGCCTGACAACCCTGATGTCATCTGACAATCATGTCCCACACCGGCCAAAAAACTGGAGAAAATAAAACAAACTAAAATAGTTTTTAAAAGGTTCCAGAGCTGTCAGAGTATCAAAGATAAAATTCAGCACCAAAGTTTTCTGGCAAACGGAGCAGGGAATTTCTTGAACTTGGAAAAATAATATTTAAATATCAATTAATTCAAGCAGATTTTGGTTTAGCTGGAGGATGCATTCCTTGGAGAATGATTTCAATAGATCCATGTTTATATTTTGGATAGACACAAAATGCTGGAGTAACTCAGCGGGTCAGGCAGCATCTCTGGAGGGAAGGAATGGGTGACGTTTCGGGTCGTTTCTTCAGACTGAAGAAGAGTCTCGATCCGAAACATCACCCATTCCTTCTCTCCAGAGATGCTGCCTGACCCGCTGAGTTACTCCAGCATTTTGTGTCTACCTTCGATTTAAACCAGCATCTGCAGTTTTCTTTCCTACATGTTTATATTTTGATGGGGTAAATGTTTTTATTTTTTTGACGAATTTTCAGTCATCCTCTTTGTCTTTTAGAAAGGCAGGACAAACCGTGGCAGTACTTAACTTTCAGAAACGATCAGCCTGGGACAAATCTACCCTCAGTCTGACTGTGTAGCATTAAACGCAAAACAAAAAACCTCAAAAATGTGCTGTTAAAAATTTGCGATAGGATATTGGCAGATAATCTATAAACTCGATGAAATGAGGAAAACCTTTGATATGCACAAGCAGACACATTCACGAGAGGTGAAACCAGCAAAGATAATGCCATGAGCTAGCCCTGAATAGTTAAAGGACTTTGCCCACCTCAGGGCAAAGAAATAGTGTTAGTATGTAACATTTTTTTGTTATAACCCCGATAGTTTGTATCACAGCGATTTTGTTTTCAGACTGTCAGTCCATGTCGGAGTAGACTTGATGGGCCGAATGGCCTAATTCTACTCCGAGACCTTATGAACTTGGTTTCACGAGGTTTTTACAAGTGCACGATGTCGCAGCGTTAGGATTTCCAAGAAGATCCGGGAGGAACGAGAGGAATTGAGACGAGATAAACGATGGCTGGCGTTGCTCGGCTAACATCTTGCTCCTTGGAAAATGAATGTCCAGGGTAAAGGTTGCGGCTTCTGAGACATTCAGCATAGGATCAACTACAGGACGACACGGACTGGAGACGTGAGATATGGTGAACGGAACATTGCGAGATGATATGTACAGCACCAGATACCATTAAATCCATCAGCACATGATTCAATGCGGTTTATGGTACATGTATTATATCAGAGTATAAAATATGGCCTTTATAAATCCACCCTGGGATTCCCCCTAGAACTCAGTGCACATGCAGAGTGAAACCTCTTGGATTCTGGGGTGCATCACAGTGAAGTTGTTCCCCATTACTGATTTACGTTAAAGCCGCTCGTCATTTGCTCCCGGTCAGTACTGTGGTCACTGAAGTCGGTCTCGCCCGCTGGTCTGACAGAACAGATGGAGAGGACACAGTGGGTGTAATACTGCAGACAGTGGAAGGAGAGGGACCTGCAAGAGACCGCAGAGAGTTGTGAACGCAGCCCAGACCATCACACACACACACACACACACACACACACACACACACACACACACACACACACACACCAACCTCCCTCCCTTCCATCGACTCCATCTACACCTCACGCTGCCTCGGCAAGGCCAGCAGCATCATCAAGGACCAGTCTCACCCCGGTCACTCCCTCTTCTCCCCTCTCCCATCGGGCAAGAGGTACAGAAGTGTGAAAACGCACACCTCCAGATTCAGGGACAGTTTCTTCCCAGCTGTTAGTCTAAAGTAAAGTCTAAGGTCTAAACTCAAACTGGCAAACCTTTCCTTTGACCCAGGGGAGCCAGAGAATCATTGAAACACAGAAAATAGGTGCAGGAGGAGGCCATTCGGCCCTTCGAGCCAGCACCACCATTCACTGTGATCATGGCTGATCATCCACAATCAGTACCCTGTTCCTGCTTTCTCCCCATATCCCTTGATTCCGTTAGCCCCAAGAGCTAAATCTAACTCTCTCTTGAAAACGTCCAGTGAATTGGCCTCCACTGCCCTCTGTGGCAGAGAATCCCACAGATTCACAACTCTCTGGCTAGCTCCATCCACCCACCCTCTCTCTGACTAGTCCCACAGATTCACCCACCCTCTGACTCACCACCTCTGACTAGTCCCACACACCCACCCTCTGACTAGTCCCACAGATTCACCCACCCTCTGACGAAAGCCGTCTCCCACAACTCTTTCCCCCTCCAACGCGTGTGGTCTACTCACCATCTTTGCGGGCGGCGATGCCCGGCAGTGGGGTAGTGGGGTTGCGGTTGGCGTTCGTGTGCCCACTCGATCCATCCTGACTGCTGCCCAGGTGTAGTCTCCTCATGTGGCGGATCACAGCCGTGGCGTTGAACGCTTGCTGGAAACGAGGCACGTCTTAGATCAGAACAACCCTGGTGCACGGCGCCAAACACTCATTGTCATCCACACAAGTACAGTGAGGTACAGGAACCATGGAAACCCTGCTCGCCGCACATCACAGCTAGGGTCGCCAACTGTCCCGTGTTAGCCGGGACATCCCGTATTTGGGGCTAAATTAGTTTGTCCCGTATTAGGCCCGAGGGGCACTGTAGGCCCGGACACTATAGGCCCGGGCACTGTAGGCCCGGACACTGTAGACCCGGACACTGTAGGGCCGGACAGTGTAGGCCCGGACACTGTAGGCCCGGACACTGAAGGCCCGGACACCGTAGGCTCGGACACTGTAGGCCCGGACACAGTAGGCCAGCACACTGTAGGGCCGGACACTGTAGGCCCGGACACTGTAGGCCCGGACACTGGAGGCCCGGACACTCTGGGCCCGGACACTGTAGGCCCGGACACTGTAGGGCCGGACATTGTAGGGCCGGACACCATGGTCAGGATGGAACCCGGGTCTCCGGCGCTGCATTCGCTGTAAGGCAGCAACTCTACAGCTGCGCCACCAGTTTTACTTTTAGAAACACAGCGTAGAAACAAGGCCCTTCGGCCCACCGAGTCCACGCCAACCTCTGATCACCCCATGGTAGAATAGTTCTACCATGCACACGAGGGACAATTTACAGAGGGGCCGATTAACCTACAAACCTGTAGTCTTTGGGACGTGGGAGGAAACCGGAGCGCCCAGAGGAAACCCACGCGGTCACAAGGAGAACGTGCAGACTCCACACACCCACACACACGCACGCACACACATGCACACACACACACACACACAGACACACACACACACACACACACACACACACACACACACACACACACACACACACACACACACACAGACAGCACCCGAGGTCAGGATTGAACCCGGGTCTCTGGGGCTGTGAGGCAGCAGCTCTACCCGCTGCACCGCGTTGCCGTCCCCTGTTGACCAAAGGTACTAGAGGAGCAAGATAGACCACTCGACCCTAAAAACCGTAGTAAGTCACAACGCCATTTTAGTAGGTAGAAACTTGCAGAAACATTTAAAAAGAAAAATAACAAAAATCTGTGAATTGATAGATGAGATATATTCTGCATTTTTATGGTATCATCATACACTCTGTTCCCCCAAAACACTGATTACACTGCGAGAGGCAGAGCGAACGGTGGGTTTTGCCTACTAAAATGGTGGACGTTACGCTCCTTTGCGTACTACACCTCAGTATAGGCAATTTTGACGGAGTGGTCCATCTTGCTCCTCTAGTATCTTTGCTGTTGACTGAAGGGTAAATATCAAGCTCTGGACTAGAGGGCCACATGCCCCTGGGGGTACGGACAGAGTACGTCGGACAGAGAGAGAGAGCCGTGGCGCGTGCTCCAGCGACAGTTCCTCCTTCCCCCTGCGCGCGGGGGGAAGGAAGCAGATTCCTCTCACCCTCCACTTGCTCTTGGCGAAGTTCTTCCTGATCTGTGCGCTGACTGACTCGTGGATGTTCTTGTTCAGCGCCGTGTCTCCAGCGATCCTGCAGAGCAGAGGTGTAGAAAATCATCAGAGCAACAGAGCGGGGAGACGCACGGAGTCTCTTGCCCACAGTAGGGGAATCGAGGACCAGAGGACACAATAGCCAATAGACAATAGGTGCAGGAGTAGGCCATTCGGCCCTTCGGGCCAGCACCGCCATTCAATGTGATCACTCTCAATCAGTACCCCGTTCCTGCCTTCTCCCCATACCCCCTGACTCCGCTACAGGTTCAAGGTGAAGGGGGAAAAGATTTAAAAGGGGTAACCTTTTTCACACGGAGGGCGGTGGGGGTATGGAACGAGCTGCCGGAGGAGGTAGTTGAGGCTGGGACTATCCCATCATTTGAGAAACAGGTACACAGGTACATGGACAGGTTTGGAGGGATGTGGACCAAGTGCAGGCAAGAGGGACTAGTGTAGCTGGGACATGTTGGCCGGTGTGGGAAAGTTGGGCCAAAGGGCCTGTTTCCACGCTGTATCACTCTATGACTCAATCACTCTATGACACACACGTTATGGGGTCCAAGTGTCATACAGCATGGAAACTGGCCCTTCGGCCCCACTATTCCATGTCGACATCGGCTGGTCCCATTTGCCCACCTCCTCTATCTATTCACCTTTCCAAAATGACTTTTAAATGTTGTGATCGTCCCTGCCTCAACTACCTCCTCTGGCAGCTGGTTCCACACACCCACCACCAAGGGAACTGCACCAGCCTGTTGTGTTCCTCTTGAAAGTTCATAAGTTCACAAGTGATCGGAGCAGAATTAGGCCATTCGGCCCATTAAGTCTACTCTGCCATTCAATCATGGCTGATCTATCTCTCCCCCCTAACCCCATTCTCCTGCCTTCTCCCCATAACCCCTGACACCCGTACTAATCAAGAATCTGTCAGTCTCTGCCTTATAAATATCCATTGACTTGGCCTCCACAGCCGTCTGTGGCAATGAATTCCACAGATTCACCACCCTCTGACTGAAGAAGTTCCTCCTCAACTTCTTCCTAAAAGAACGTCCTTTAATTCTGAGGCTGTGCCCTCTAGTCCTAGACTCTCCCACTAGTGGAAACATCCTCTCCACATCCACTCTATCCAGGCCGCTCACTGCTCGGTAAGTTTCAACGAGGTCCCCCCTCATCCTGATGTAAAATCCTGATAGGTGGCAGATTTTTCAACAAACAGACTTTAAAACGATAACCTAAACACATGTTTCAAACAATGCGTGGCCCAGGGCAAATGCTTTGCATCGAATAGTTTAGGAACTGCTTTTTGTGCTTTCAAGCTTGTCCAATAAACATTCCTTTACTCCACAATGCTCCCCATTTGATAATGCCTGGAAAATATGTGGCTCAAAGTAGAGGGATGTGTCGTGTGGATGGAGGTATGTAGAATCAGGCAGAAATGAGGAGACTGACACAAAAAGCTGGAGTAACTCAGCGGGTCAGGCAGCATCTGTGGAGAACATGGATAGGTGACGTTTCACAGAGTGCTGGAGTAACTCAGCAGGTCAGGCAGCATCTGTGGAGAGAAGGAATGGGTGACGTTTCGGGTTAGGACCCTTCTTCAGACATGAGACCACATCAAAGTCTTCACCCTTAGACACTGGGCCATGAAATACTAATTTCATCATGGACATAGATGAGGTGTTTAGCAAGCTTCATAAATTCATATATATTCATACATCAATTGGAGCAACACAACGCCTCACAGCGCCAGAGACCCGGGTTCGATCCCGACTACGGGCGCCGTCTGTACGGAGTTTGTACGTTCTCCCCGTGACCTGCGTGGGTTTTCTCCGGGTGCTCTGGTTTCCTCCCACACTCCAAAGACGTGCAGGTTTGTAGGTTAATTGGCTCAGTATAAATGTAAATTGTCCCTAGTGTGTGTAGGATAGTGTTAGTGTGCGGGGATCGCTGGTCGGTGCGGACACGGTGGGCCGAAGGGCCAGTTTCTGCGCTGCATCTCTAATCTAAACTAAATTACTCAAAACTGCATCTCTACAAACTAAGCACCGAAACAGGCCCTTCGGCCCAACTTGTCCATGGCCAACCAAGGTGCCCCATCCCATCCTAGCTCATCCCACTGGCCCACTTTGGCCCGTATCCCTCTAAACCTTTGCTATCCAGGTACCTGCCCAACACTGTTACACCAGCTCACAGACACATCCTCCTACTTATCCTTGGACCATGACCCCACAGATGAGTACTAGGCCATAATCTCACAGTCCATTTCTGATTTTATCACTTCCGGAGGTCAGCCCTTGGAAGCCTCCAACATTGTTCCCCAGCCTCGCACGGCCCGGTTTAATCTTCTCCCCAAAATCCACAAACACAACTGCCCTGGCAGACCCATTGTTTCTGCCGGCTCCTGTCTCACTGTATTCATTTCCACATTCCTCGACTCCATCCTACCCCCCCCCTCCCCCCACCCCAGGTCCAATCCCTCCCGACCTAATTCCAACCACGGCCACTTCGTCTCTTCAATTACTGTTTTCCAGGCCCCGGCACAAGGGTCTCGACTAGGGGTTGCCAACTTCCTCACCCCCAAATAAGGGACAAGGTGACGTCACCGCCCCGCGCCCCACGTGACCTCACCCAGCCAGCGGCCATACACTCCCGCTCCACCAATAGCGGCCGCCCGGGCCGGGAGGCAGGTTGCTATGCAACCTCCGTTAGGCGACGCCCGGGCCCCTGTACCTACACTGGGCCTACACTGTCCCGACCTACACTGTCTGGACCTACACTGTCCGCACCTACACTGTCCGCACCTACACATTCCGGACCTACACTGTCCGGACCTACACTGTCCGGGCCTACACTGTCCGGGCCTACAGCGTCCGGTCCTACAGTGTCCGGGTGTAAACTGTCCGGGCCTACACTGTCCGGGCCTACACTGTCTGGGCCTACACTGTCCGGGCCTACACTCTCCAGGCCTACACTGTCTGGGCCTACACTGTCCGGGCCTACACTGTCCGGGCCTACACTCTCCAGGCCTACACTGTCCGGGCCTACACTGTCTGGACCTACACTGTCCAGGCCTACACCGTCCGGGCCTACACTGTCTGGACCTACACTGTCCGGGCCTACACTGTCCGGGCCTACACTCTCCAGGCCTACACTGTCCGGGCCTATACTGTCCGGGCCTACACTGTCCGGGCCTACACTGACCGGACCTACAGCGTCTGGGTCTACAGCGTCCGGCCCTAATATGGAATAAGGGCTGTCCTGTACGGGACAAAACCAATTTAGCCCAAAATACGGGATGTCCCGGCTAACACGGGACAGTTGGCAACCTTAGTCTCGACCCAAAACGTCACCTATTCCTTTTCGCCACAGATGCTGCCTGACCCACTGAGTTACTCCAACACTCTGTGAAACGTCACCTGTCCATCAACCACCTCCTCTGGCACCTCGTTCTCTTGACTCACCATAGATGTTCACACACACCACTCTGTCCCTCAAATTCCTGTTAAATCTTTTGCTCTCATCTTCAACCCATGTCCTCCAGTTCTTGACAGCCCCACCCTGGATTAGAGTCTGTACATTCACCTCTGGGTTTAGACACCTCTACATCATCCGCTGCTCCCCAAGTCCCAGCCTGCTCAACCTCTCCCTAAAACCTGAAGCTAAACAAAACAAATACATTTGTAGTATAAGAAAATAACTGCAGATGCTGGTACAAATCGATTTATTCACAAAATGCTGGAGTAACTCAGCAGGTCAGGCAGCATCTCGGGAGAGAAGGAATGGGTGACGTTTCGGGTCGAGACCCTTCTTCAGACTGATGTCGGGGGTGGGACAAAGGAAGGATATAGGTGGAGACAGGAAGATAGAGGGAGATCTGGGAAGGAGGAGGGGAAGGGAGGGACAGAGGAGCTATCTGAAGTTGGAGAAGTCGACGTTCAAACCACCGGGCCGCAAACTGCCCAGGCGAAATATGAGGTGCTGCTCCTCCAATTTCCGGCGGGCCTCACTATGGCACTGGAGGAGGCCCATGACAGAGAGGTCAGACTGGGAATGGGAGGGGGAGTTAAAGTGCTGGGCCACCGGGAGATCAGTTGCTGAATAATGTGCATGGAAATGGTCCGGGCATATTGCAGCACAGAATGGCCATAATGAGTCCTTGCGGCCTCTGGATAAAGCCCTGTGAATCCATTAATTACACAAATATTTAAGGACTGTCTCCATGAGTCTATAAACTGGAGCACTGCTGTTTCATTGCTCCCTGTATACTGAAGTTGTAGAATTAATTAGCTGATAGACTGGGCAGCGTTGACAGACTGCAGATACCTGTTTAAGTGATTCCAGGTCTCGAAAGGACTCACAGCTACACAGTGATGGGGCTGGGGCTGGCTTGTCTACTGTTGTTTCCGCAGAAACAGAAACCATGTACTAATCTCACCGCCATTAGGTGTTTAGGTTTAGCCTAGTTTAGTTTAGTTCACAGAGGGTGTCAGAGGTTACGGGGAGAAGGCAAGAGAATGGGGTTAGGAGGGAGAGATAGATCAGCCGTGATTGTATGGTGAGGTAGACTTGATGGGCCGAATGGCCTAATTCTGCTCCAATCACATGATCTTACGGAACAGCGTGGAAACAGGCCCTTCAGCCCACCAAGCCCATGCCAACCATCGATCACCTGCTCGCCTGGGTCTGAAGTAGGTTTCTGGCCCAAAATGTCACCTATTCCTTCTCTCCACAGATGCTGCCTGACCCGCTGAGTTACTCCAGCACTCTGTGAAACGTCACCTATCCATGTTCTCCACAGATGCTGCCTGACCCGCTGAGTTACTCCAGCACTCTGTGAAACGTCACCTATCCATGATGCATCACAGCTTGGTTTGGGAACAGCTCCATCCAAGACCGCAAGAAATCGCAGAGAATTATGGACGCAGCCCAGACCATCACACAAACCAACCTCCTTTCCACCGACTCCATCTATACCTCAAGCTGCCTCGGCAAGGCCAGCAGCATAATCAAGGACCAGTCTCACCCCCGGCCACTCCCTCTTCTCCCCTCTCCCATCGGGCAAGAGGTACAGAAGTGTGAAAACGCACACCTCCAGATTCAGGGACAGTTTCTTCCCGGCTGTTATCAGGCAACTGAACCATCCTACCACAACCAGAGAGCAGTGCTGAACTACTATCTATCTCATTGGAGAGCTTCAAACTATCTTTAAATGGACGTCACTGAGCTTTATCCTGTACCTGTCCACTGCGAACAGCTTGATTGTAACCGTTTATAATCTTTTTGCTGACTGGATAACGCACAACAAGAAAGCTTTTCACTACCTTGGTACACATGACAATAATAAACTCAACTAAACTTCAACTCACCCATCACTGCATATCCATGCACGCATCCAAAAGCCTCGTAAATGCCACTATGGTACCTGCCTCCACCATAGGATCGCCAACTGTCCCGTATTAGATGAGACATCCCGTATTTTGGGCTAAATTAGTTTGGCCCTTGTCCCGTATTTTGGGCTAAATTAGTTTGGCCCTTGTCCCGTATTAGTAGGGTTGCCAACTTCCTCACTCCCAAATACGGGACAAAGGTTGACGTCATCATCCAGCCAGCGGCCACGTGCTCCCGCTCCACCAATGGCGGCCGCCTGGGCTGGGCCGGGAGCACGTGGCCGCTGGCTGGGTGAGGTCGCGTGGGGCGCAGGGCGGTGACGTCAACCTTTGTCCCGTATTTGGGAGTGAGGAAGTTGGCAACCCCTACTCCACCACCACCCCTGGCAGCGCGTTCCAGGCCCTCGCCATCCTCTGTGTAAACAAACAAGCTCGCCCCGCATATCTCCTTTAAACTTTGCCCCTCTCACCTTAAAGCTAGTGCCCGCGAGTCTTTGATATTTAATCCCAGCGTGTGATGGTTTGGTGAAAGCTAACGTGATACAGCATTACATGAACTGCAAATCAAAGCAATTATGCCCGTCAGCAGAATTTTATTGGAGTGTGAGATACATGTAGGAGCAGGAGGAAACACGATGGCACGGTGGCGCAGCAGTAGAGTTGCTGCCTTACAGCGAATGCAGCGCCTGAGACTCAGGTTCGATCCTGACTATGGGTGCCGTCTGTACGGAGTTTGTACGTTCTCCCCGTGACCTGCGTGGGTTTTCTCCGAGATCTTCGGTTTCCTCCCACACTCTAAAGACGTACAGGTATGTAGGTTAATTGACTGGGTAAAATGTAAAAATTGTCCCTAGTGGGTGTAGGATAGTGTTAGTGTGCGGGTGATCGCTGGGCGGCGCGGACTCGGTGGGCCGAAGGGCCTGTTTCCGCGCTGTATCTCTAAATCTAAATCTAAAAATCTAAAAACATAGAAAATAGGTGCAGGAGTAGGCCATTCGGTCCTTCGAGACAGCACCGCCACTCAATATGATCATTGGCGATCATCCAGAATCAGTACCCCGTTCCTGCTTTCTCCCCATATCCCTTGATTCGATTAGCCCTAAGAGCTAAATCTAACTCTCTCTTGAAAACATCCAGTGAATTGGCGTCCACTGCCTTCTGTGGCAGAGAATTCCACAGATTCACAACTCTGGGTGAAAAGGTTTTTCCTCGTTTCAGTCCTAAGTGGCCTACCCCTTATTCTTAAACTGTGGCCCCTGGTTCTGGATTCCCCCAACACGGGGAACATTTTTCCTGCATCTAGCCTACCCAGTCCTCTAAGAATTTTATATGTTTCTATAAGATCCCCTCTCATCCTTCTAAATTCCAGTGCATACAAGCCCAGTCGACCCATTCTTTCATCATATGTCAGTCCCGCCATCCCGGGAATTAACCTGGTGAACCTACGCTGCACGCCCGCATTGAGATTGTAATCATTTGCAAAAGGAATGGAGACTGGCTTACCACGGATGTCTCAAAGCTTGTTCGCACGTGTAACGTGTGTTGGGGTCTTTCTCCATCAAGCGTTTGATGAAATCTTTAGCTGAAAGAAAGGACAGATGACAATTAACCTTTTGCCCGTTGGGATAAGATTTCAACAACGGTGGCGCAGCAGGTAGAGCTGCTGCCTCACAGCGCCAGAGACCCGGGTTCCATCCTGACCACGGGTGCTGTCTGTGCTGAGTTTGTACGTTCTCCCCGTGACCTGCGTGGGTTTTCTCTGGATGCTCCGGTTTCCTCCCACACCCCAAAGGCGTGCAGGTTTGTAGGTTGACACAAAAACCTGGAGTAACTCAGCGGGACAGGCAGCATCTCTGGAGAGAAGGAATGGGTGACATTTCGGGTCGAGACCCTTCCTTTTTCAGAATTCCTTCTCTCCAGAGATACTGCCTGTCCCCGCTTAGTAACTCCAGCTCTTTGTGTCTGCAGTTCCTTCCTACAGGTTTGTAGGTTAATTGGCTTCGGTAAAATATGGAAATTGTCCCGTGTGTGTAGGATAGTGTTAGTGTGCGGGGATCGCTGGTCGGCGCGGACTCGGTGGGCCGAAGGGCCTGTTTCCGTGCTGTCTCTCTAAAACTAAACCTAAAGCAGCCTAACATGTAGGAGCAGCCAAGAGTGGTGGGAAAAGCATTGAACCTTTCAATAGACAACAGGTGTAAGAGGAGGCCATTCGGCCCTTCGAGCCAGCACCACCATTCAATGTGATCATGGCTGATCATTCACAATCAGTACCCTGTTCCTGCCTTCTCCCCATACCCCCTGACTCCGCTATCCTTAAGAGCTCTATCTAGCTCTCTCTTGAAAGCATCCAGAGAATTGGCCTCCACTGCCTTCTGAGGCGGAGAATTCCACAGATTTACAACTCTCTGAAAAGGTTTCGCTACTTTCGCTACTATCGATATGAGGCATGATCTCCCTCCCCTGCCACAACATTGTTGTCGTTATCTGCTGCCCCTTGTCAAGGTACGCAACCTCTTTGAAGCAGTGAATGGCAAAAAGTGTTCAACTGCAGTTGGCAAAACTTAAAAGAAATGTTTTACAAAAGTCAGCCCTCTGCATAAATCTGGCAACCGACCGACTGACTGCTTTAATTTTGAGACAGTATTTATCTTCTTTTGCGCTAACACATAATTCTGCTCACTGGCATTTGGACAAATTGGCAGCAGTTAATTAATTTCCCCCAGCGTTTTAAAAATAGAATGACCTCCCAACGGCTGGGAGTCAGAGACACAACAGAGACGGTCCCCGGCAGAACACTCAGAAACAAGAATAACTAAGGCAACTTAGCACTTGCACACAAGGGAAAATAGTTACGTCTGCAACTCCCGCAGCCTGACTTATCATTGAACATAGAACATGGATCAGTACAACACAGGAGCAGGCCCTTCAGCCCACAATGTCCGTTCCATCCTTGATGCCAAGTTAAACTAATCCCCTCTGCCTGCACCTGATCCAGAACCTGAGGGATAACCTTTTCACACAAAGGGTGGAGGGTGGATGGAATGAGCAGCCTGAGGTCATTGAGGCTGGGACTATCACAACGGCTGGACAGGTAGTTGGTTAGGATAGGTTTAGAGTGATGTGGGCCAAACGCAGGCAGGTGGCACTAGTGAAGATGGGGCATGTTGGTCAGTGTGGATAAGTTGGGCCGAATGGGCCTGATTCCACGCTGTATCACTCTGTGACTCTATGAGAGCTGGAGGAATGTGAGCATGGAGCAGAGAGATGTAGGGTGACAGGGTGGATGGTGATGATGGTGATGATGGTGATGGTTGTGATGGTGGTGATGATGATAGTGGTGGTGATGGTGATGATGGTGGTAGAGATGGTGGTGATGGTGATGGTGGTGATGGTGATGATGGTGATTTTGGTGGTGATGATGATGGTGATAATGGTTATGGTGGCGACGATGGTGGCGATGGTGGTGATGGTGATGATGATGGTGATGATGGTGGTGATGATGATGGTGATAATGGTTATGGTGATGATGATGGTGGTGATGGTGGTGATGATGGTGATGATGATGTTGGTGATGGTGATGATGATGATGGTGGTGATGGTGATGATGGTGGTGATGGTGATGATGTTGATGGCCTTCCCTCTCACACCCGCACCAGCCACATGGATTTACAAACTGACCATTGGCAACCTACCAGAGTCAGAGATGTCATCCCAGTATGGACAGTCAAACTCGTATTCTGCCCTCAGTATCTGTTCAAAGAGTCTGGAGTCGTTTTCATCGTAGAATGGCGGATAGCCACACAACCTGAGGAGGACAAAGAGAAATCCAAGCACTGATAACGATGTTTTAGTTTAGTTTAGTTATCTAGTTTAGAGGGTCACCAATGAGGTAGATAGTAGTTCAGCACTGCTCTCTGGTTGTGGTAGGATGGTTCAGTTGCCTGATAACAGCTGGGAAGAAACTGTCCCTGAATCTGGAGGTGTGCGTTTTCACACTTCTGTACCTCTTGCCCGATGGGAGAGGGGAGAAGAGGGATCAACTCTGCCAGCACGTGATCCAAATCCCTCCAATCCCAGCATATGCGTGAAATGTCTCCGTAATGTCATAGATACAAGGCACTTCAACAGGGTCCCGACTCAAATCATCACCTATCCATGTTCTCCAGAGATGCTGCCTGACCCGCTGAGTTACTCCAGCACTCTGTGAAACGTCACCTATCCATGTTCTCCACAGATGCTGCCTGACCCGCTGAGTTACTCCAGCACTCTGTGAAACGTCACCTATCCATGTTCTCCACAGATGCTGCCTGACCCGCTGAGTTACTCCAGCACTTTGTGCCTGTCTTTGATGAAGGAACATCTGCAGTTCCTTTAGTACACATGATTATAATGGAGCCATTCACAGTGTGCAGATACAGGATTAAGGGAATAACTTTTAACGTAAGAATGTTTAGTGGTGGAGGCAGTTACAACAGTGGTATCAAAGAGACTATTAGACAGGCACATTGATATGCAGGGAATGGATCATGTGCAGGCAGAAGAGATTAGTTTAACGTGGCATCATGCTCAGTACAGACATTGTGGGCCGAAGGGCCTGTTCCTGTGTTGTACAGTTCTATGTTAGAGATACCATTAGGATCTATGGGCGGTAACTAGGGCTAGGTGGGACTTGATGGGCAGGATGGCCTCCCTTTGAACCAATCTGATTGAATGAATCTATTTTTGGGGCACGTGGCTCATCATAAATAACGCGACCGTCCACATTCTGACCCCTGGGGATTAGCCAAGTCCAAAAAAAAAATTGTTTTGAAAAACATAAAATGCCTCATTCCCGCAAGAAACTCCAAGGGTTGGAGTTGCCAGCGTTGCGAGGCGAGGGGTGTGTGCGCTCTGTGTGTGTGTGGGAGTGCGATTCCAAGTGTGGATTTGAGGAGGTTATTTTCCCCTCAATCACCCTCATTTCCCTCATTTAGGTGCGGCACGGTGGCGCAGCAGGTAGAACTACTGCCTCACGGCTCCAGAGACCCGGGTTCCATCCTGTCCCGACTACGGGTGCTGTCTGTACGGAGTTTGTACGATCTCCCCGTGACCTGCGTGGGTGCTCCGGTTTCCTCCCACACTCCAAAGACGTGCAGGTTTGGAGGTTAATTGGCTTCGGCAAAACTGTAAATTGTCCCTCGTGTGTGGGATAGTGCTAATATACCGCTGGTCGGCACAGGCCCGGTTGGCCGAAGGACCTGTTTCCGCGCTGTATCTCGAACGTCCAAAGCAACATTTCCACATATAGGAAAAAAGTAACCACTGATTACACAACCTGGCCCCGGTCTTCAGTTATGTAGCCAGAAGACGACTGATACAATACTTTTCTACATTGCGCGCATTCCAGAACTCATTGTCATGAGTACATTTGGATCTAAAAATGTTGTTATTGCTCCACAAAAATGTCAAGAAACTAAAATTAGATATCTAAGCCTCTCGACCGAAACAAGAAGATTCAGGAGGACTTGAAGGCCTTGGCAGGACTTGAAGGCCTGAGCTAGCGGGAGAGGTTGGGCAGGCTGGGACGTTAGTCCTTGGAGTGCAAGGAGGCAATTTGTTGATTAGATGGTTCTTGGTTCTTTAGTGCCAGAATAAAATAATAATAATAAAATAATAGAAAAATAAATAATAGAATAATCTAGCCTCAGAATAAGAGGACGTAGCTTTAGAAAGGAGGTGAGGAGGAGTTTCTTTAGTCAGAGGGTGGTGAATCTGTGGGATTCGTTGCCACAGACGGCTGTGGAGGCCAAGTCAGTGGATATTTTTAAGGCAGAGATAGATAGATTCTTGATCAGTGCGGGTGTCAGGGGTTATGGGGAGAAGGCAGGAGAATAGGGTTAGGAGGGAGAGATAGATCAGCCGTGATCAAATGACAGAGTAGACTAGATTCTACTCCTATAACATGAAAGAGCACAGTCAAGATTTACAAGGATGTCACCAGGACCTAGTACAAGTACATACTCCCCTTAAAGTGGTATCACAGGTAGAGAGGGTGGTGAAGAAAGCTTTTGGCATACTTGACTTCATCTGTTAGGCTACTGAGTGGAGGAGTTTAGTTTATTTGTTTAGAGATACAGCGTGGAAACAGGCCGATTGGCCCACCGATTCCACACCGACCAGCGATCCCCACTATCCTACACACGAGGGACAATTGATAATTTTACCAAAACCAATTAACCTACGAACCTGTACATTGTGGGAGGAACCCGGAGCACCCGGAGAAAACCCACGCATGTCACGGGGAGAACGTACAAACTCCGTACTGACAGCTCCCGTAGTCGGGATGGAACCCGGGTCTCCGGCGCTGTGAGGCAGCAGCTCTACCCGCTGCGCCACCGTGCCGTCCGTGATCAATGACTTCTTGAATCATGTAAAACCAGTTCCGTCCTCATGTACATTAATGATAAACCTAAGTTGGACACAAAATGTGGGAGTAACTCAGCAGGACAGGCAGCATCTCTGGAGAGAATGAAAGGGTGACGCTTCGGGTCGAATCTCTTCTTCAGACCTTTATGATAACCTTATGGAATCACTCCAATAACATTATGAGCCCTCTACGAGAAATTGTTCAAATTTAATTCTATTTACCTTCAAAAGAACCCCCTGTGTTCCAACATTCACCGTCTACGCTAACAAGTTAACAAATAGTTTGTTAAGTGTTTAGGAAGGAACGGCAGATGCTGGTTTAAACCGAAAGTACACACAAAAACCTGGAGTAACTCAGCGGGTCAGGCAGCATCTGTGGAGAACATGGATAGGTGACGTTTCACAGAGTGCTGGAGAAACTCAGCGGGTCAGGCAGCATCTGTGGAGAACATGGATAGGTGACGTTTCACAGAGTGCTAGAGTAACTCAGCGGGTCAGGCAGCATCTGTGGAGAACATGGATAGGTGACGTTTCACAGAGTGCTGGAGTAACTCAGCGGGTCAGGCAGCATCTGTGGAGAACATGGATAGGTGACGTTTCACAGAGTGCTAGAGTAACTCAGCGGGTCAGGCAGCATCTGTGGAGAACATGGATAGGTGACGTTTCACAGAGTGCTGGAGTACCTCAGCGGGTCAGGCAGCATCTCTGGAGAACATGGATAGGTGACGTTTCGGGTCGAGGCAGTTTGTTTAGCTGTTCTATGACGCACTTTCCTTTAGTTCGAGTTGAATAATTTCTTGCGTGGAAAGCCCACAAACGCTGATAAAATAAAATATAAATAAAGTGTATGAAAAATGATAAAAAAGGATGGAAATAACAATAAAGGTTGAAGGGGGAGACTTGGCTGATGGCTCTCATGTGGTGAACATTACATCTGTGTTGTGCTATTTTCTGTGGGAATGTGATGTAGTTTACCAAACATTCAACTTCCATGAAACGTTTGGAACTATTTAATGCAACACTTCACAGCTGCACAGAACGTGTGAGTGAACTCCAAGGTGGGCCTGAGGTTTCAACAAAGTTTAATACCAATACCATCCAGCAAGAGGGCCTGGGGTTTGCGATTCAATACCGGTAAACCTCACTGAATCTTTTAGACTTTACTTTGGACTTTAGAGTAAGGGTTGTCAACTTCCTCACCCCCAAATACGAGACAAGGTGACGTCACCGCCCCGCGCCCCACGTGACCTCACCCAGCCAGCGGCCACGTGCTCCCGCTCCACCAATGGCGGCCACCCGGGCCGGGAGGCGGGTTGCTATGCAACCTCCGTTAGGCGAACACACTCGGCCCCGCTCCCCGAGCACACTCCGTTAGCCTACACTGTCCGGGCCTACAGTGTCCGGGCCTACAGCGGCCTGCGGGCCAACAGCGGCCCGCGGGCCTAATACGGGACAAGGGCAGTCCCGTATGGGACAAACCAATTTAGCCCAAAATAAGGGATGTCACGGCTAATACGGGACAGTTGGCAACCCTACTTTAGAGATACCGCGCAGAAATAGGCCTTTCGGCCCACATGGTCCGTGTCGACCAGCGATCACCTCTACACTAGTCCCAGCAATGAGTGGGTTCACCTGTGATGAGCGTTTGTCGGCTCTGGGCCTGCACTCACTGGAGTTTAGAAGAATGAGGGGGGGACCTCATTGAAACACACAGAATAGTGAAAGGCCTGGATAGAGTGGATGTGGAGAGGATGTTTCCACTTGTAGTGGGAGAGTCTAGGACTAGAGGTCGCAGCCTCAGAATTAATGGGCGTTCTTTATGGGAAGGAGATGAGGAGATTAGTTTAACTTGGCATCCCGTTCAGCACGGACATTGTGGGCCGAAGGGCCAGTTCCTGTGCTGGACTGTTCTATGTTGTAATTCTAGAACAGCTGATCATTCAATATTGCATTTGGTAGTTATGTCTAGCCACTGTATAAAATTTGTATCTAACATTATGAAAGGCACAGATAGGGTAGACAGTCCGAATGTTTACCCCAGGGTCGAAAAAACACACAGACTCCAGGGAACAGCGTTAAGGTAAGAGGGGCAAAATTAAGATGTGTGGGGCAGGTTATTTTACACAGAGGGGGGTGGGGGCTTGGAACAAGCTGCCAGGGGTGGGGGTGGAGGCAGATACGATAGTGGTGTTTAAGAGTCTTTTGGATAGGCGCATGGATATGCAGGTAATGGAGGGGTATGGATCATGTGCAGGCAGGTAAGAGTTGGTCTTGGCATCATGTTGGGCACAGACAATGTGGGCCGAAGAGCCTATTGCTGTGCTGTGCTATGTTCTATTGTGACTTTAACAATGGGCACACTTGGTGCAAAAATGTTGGGGGAATTAGTCACTATGAGGATGCATAAACCAAGGATCAGACATAACTGGGGGCCCAGGACTTTCATCGGCCTGCTCGGCTCGGCCCTGGGACTTTCCATCGCCCGGTGGGGGCTTCAAGGGGTTGGGAGCCTCGATCGCCTCGTGGCGCCACGGGAGAAGAATGAGGAGGAGATAAGACTTTGCCTTCCATCACAGTGAGGGTATGCCTAGAGCAATCACTGTGATGGCTGTTTTGTGTAAAAAATTGTATCTGTGTGTCTTGTGCTCTTTAATGTCTACTGCCGGACCCTGACGTGAGAGGACGCTGGCGTTGAGTATTCCCCGCTTTTCCGTCAGGATAGTTTGTCTGTTTGTTTCTATGTTAATTGTATTTGTAAAGCGCTTTGAGCATGTGATAAGGCGCTATATAAAATAAATATATTATTATTATTATTATTATTATTATAACAGGGAATATAATCTATTAACAAAGTATACATCAGGAGCCGACTTTAAAGGACTGTAATGTTGATGGAAAGGAACAAAATTATTTTAATGAATTAACGTAAAGGGAACAGGCAGCAGCAACCGAGAGATACTGTTGACATTACAAAGGCTGTACGTCGTAAAAATGATCATGGGGGCAACAGGAAATTAAATGGAAAGTGTGTATGAAAAATCGCTTTTGCAGAAGGCATCAGGGAGCAGGAATGGGAATTTATGAATTCCAAAACGTACCAGGGAAATGTGGGTTGGGAGACCCATAAAATGAACCAAGGAATGCCACATCTGTCAAGCAGCAGAGGTGTAACAAAGCAGGAGCTTTAACGCAAAGAAAATCAACATAATAATCGGCCCTTCAAATGCTCACCTCTCCTCCACACGTCTCCTACTCTTTTATTCCCCTCTATCCCCTTCCTCTCACATCCCCCCCCTCCGGCTTTACATTTCACCCCTCCTCCTCTTCTCTCCGTGTCCGACACCCTTTTGTCCCCTTTTCACCTCCAGCCCTTTGTCACTCACTTCACCCATCTGCCCATCACCCCCCCTCACCTGCATCCACCTATCACTCTGAAGAAGGGTCTCGACCCGAAACGTCACCCATTCCTTCTCTCCAGAGATACTGCCTGTCCCACTGAGCAACCCCAGCATTTTGTGTCTATCCACCTATCACTCGCCATGCCTTGTCCTGCCCCCACCTCCCTTTTAGTTTAGTTTAGTTTAGAGATACAGCGCGGAAACAGGCCCTTTGGCCCACCGGGTCCGCGCCGACCAGCGATCCCCGCACACTAACACTATCCTACACCCACTAGGGACAATTTTTACATTTGCCAAGCCAATTAACCTACAAACCTACACGTCTTTGGAGTGTGGGAGGAATCTGAAGATCTCAGAGAAATCCCACACAGGTCACGGGGAGAACGTACAAACTCCGTGCAGACGGCGCCCGTAGTCGGGATCGAACCCGGGTCTCCGGCGCTGCATTCGCTGTTAGGCAGCAACTCTACCGCTGCACCACCGTGACCGCCCTCTCCCTCCTCCCGACTCCATCAGTCTGAAGAAGGGTCCCGACCCGAAACGTCACACTGCTCCACTCCCCCCCACAGATGCCGCCTGACCCACTGAATTCCTCCAGCACTTTGTGTTTTGCTCACAATTCCAGCACCTGCAGTTCCTTGTGTCTCCACTACAGACCAGTAACCTGATCACCACAACACAGCTGGCAACCCCATCAGTACACACAAGGAACTGCAGCAGCTGGTTTATGGAAAAAGGACACAAAGTGCTGGAATTTATTTAGGACTTTATTCTAGGTTTACAAGAACGATCCCAGCAATGAGTGGGTTAACCTAAGATGAGCGTTTGACGGCACTGGGCCTGTACTCGCTGGAGTTTAGAAGAATGAGGGAGGACCTCATTGAAACGTGCAGAATAGTGAGAGGCCTGGATAGAGTGGATGTGGAGAGGATGTTTCCACTAGTGGGAGAGTCTAGGACCAGAGGGCACAGCCTCAGAATAAAGGAACGATCTTTTAGGAAGGAGATGAGGAGAAATTTCTTTAGTCAAAGGGTGGTGAATCTGTGGGATTCATTGCCACACACGGCTGTGGAGTCCACAAGTCAGTGGATATTTCTAAGGCAGAGATAGAAAGATTCTTAATTAGTACGGGTGTCAGGGGTTATGGGGAGAAGGCAGGAGAATGGGGTTAGGAGGGAGAGATAGATCAGCCATGATTGAATGGTGGAGTAGACTTGATGGGCTGAATGGCCTAATTCTGTTCCTGTGTCGTATTGGTTGGCGGGATTGAAAGCTCTCTGTGTTGATATCCATTGGAACATTGAGCTAGACATGACATACTCACAGAATATAGGCAATGACACCGATGGACCAACAATCAACTGCCTTGCTGTACGGCTTCTGGGCGAGGACCTCTGGAGCTGTGGAAGAGAAGAAAGAGAATAGATTGTAAAGGCGATTAAAGCAGGCAGTGGATTTCAACCATTACCAGTAGACGAGCCTCAGAGAGAGGAATTGGAGAACACCTTTGCTTCCATTCACACATGTGGGTAGGGTTGCCAACTTCCTCATTCCCAAATAAGGGACAAAGGGTGACATCACCGCCCCGCGCCCCTCCTGACCTCACCCAGCCAGCGGCCACATGCTCCCTCTCCACCAACGGCGGCCGCCCGGGCCGGGAGGAGGGTTGCTATGCAACCTCCGTTAGGTGGCGCCTGGGCCTACACTGTCCGAGACTACAGCGCCCCCCGGGCTACAGTGTCCGGGCCTACAGGGTCGGGGCCTACAGTGTCCGGGCCTACAGGGTCGGGGCCTACAGGGTCGGGGCCTACAGTATCTGGGCCTACAGTGTCCGGGCCTACAGTGTCCGGGCCTACAGGGTCGGGGCTACAGTGTCGGGGCTACAGTGTCCGGGCCTACAGGGTCGGCCTACAGTGTCCGGGTCTACAGGGTTGGGCCTACAGTGTCCGGGCCTACAATGTTGGGCCTACAGGGTCGGGCCTACAGTGTCCGGGCCTACAGTGTCGGGCCTACAGGGTCGGGCCTACAGGGTCGGGCCTACAGTGTCGGGCCTACACTGTCCGGGCCTACAGGGTCGGGCCTACAGTGTCGGACCTACAGCGCTCCCCGGGCCTAATACGGGACAAGTGCGGTCCTGTATGGGACAAACCAATTTAGCCCAAAATACGGGATGTCCCGGCTAATACGGGACGGTTGGCAACACTACATGTGGGTTTGGCAGACAAACCACTGCATGCACCATAGGTTGTAAATCAGTGAATACTTACTTCATGCCTTTAATCTCAATGTCTTAAAAGGCAGCAGTTTTCAACTGATACTAAAGAGCAGTGATATTTTATCGGGTAGTAAAATATGATGCAACTTGGAGAGCAGTTGATGTGGTTCCACCATGTGCATGGTGGAACTCTGAACGGCACTGGGCCTGTACTCGCTGGAGTTCAGAAGGATGAGGGGGGGACCTCATTGAAACTTGCCGAATAGTGAAAGGCCTGAATAGAGTGGATGTGGAGAGGATGTTTCCACTAGTGGGAGAGTCTAGGACCAGAGGGCACAGCCTCAGAATTAAAGGACGTTCCTCTAGGAAGGAGATGAGGAGGAATTTCTTTAGTCAGAGGGTGGTGAATCTGTGAGATTCATTGCCACAAACGGCTGTGGAGGCCACAAGTCAGTGGATATTTTTAAGGCAGAGATAGATAGATTCTTGATCAGTGCGGGTGTCGGGGTTATGGGGAGAAGGCAGGAGAATGGGGTTAGGAGGGAGAGATAGATCAGCCTTGATTAAATGGCGGAGTAGACTTGATGGGCCGAAAGGCCTAATTCTGCTCTTACAACTTACGAACTTATGAAGCGCTGAATGCAGTTAGAACCATAATGCCGCTTTGAAACAGGCTGTTCAGCCCATTGAGTCGCCCCGATCATCACCACTCATTTACATTAGTCTTACACTAATCCCATTAGTATTAGGTTCAGGTTTATTATTGTTATGTGTACAGAGGTACAGTGAGAAGCTCTGTTTTGCATGCTATCCAAACAGATCAGATAAACCATGCAAATGTACAGTCAAGCGTGCAGAAAGGAACTGGAGATGCTTGGTGGACTCAAATTACTGGGTCTCTATTCCTTGGAGTTGTGATCTTATAGAGGTGTGCAAAATCATGAGAGGAATAGATCGGGTAGATGCACAGAGTCTCTTGCCCAGAGTGTGGGGAATCGAGGACCAGATGATGGGGGGAAAGATTTAATAGGAGCCTGAGGGGTAACCTTTTCACACAGAGGGTGGTGGATGTATGGAACGAGCTGCCAGAGGAGGTAGTTAAAGCAGGTACTATCCCAATGTTTAAGAAACAGTTAGACAGGTACATGGATAGGACAGGTTTGGAGGGACATGGGCCAAACGCAGGCAAGTGGGACTAGTGTAGATGGGACATGTTGGTTGGTGTGGGCAAGTTGGGCCGAAGGGCCTGTTTCCATACTGTATCACTCTCTATTAGGGGTGGCACGGTGACACAGTGGGTAGAGCTGCTGCCTTACAGCGGCAGAGACTCTGGTTCGATCCTCATTACGGGTGCTGTCTGTACGGAGTCTGTACGTTCTCCCCGTGACCTGCCTGGGTTTTCTCCGGGTGCTCCGGTTTCCTCCCACACTCCAAAGACGTGCAGGTTTGTAGGTTGAAGATAGACACAAAATGCTGGAATCCTGTAACCCAGCAGGTCAGGCAGCATCTCTGGAGAGGTGGTATGGGTGGGCTTTTGAGTCAAGCCAAACGTCGCCCATTCCTTTTCTCCAGAGATGCTGCCCGACCTGCTGAGGTACTCCAGCACTTTGCATCTATCTTCGGTGTAAACCAGCATCTGCAGTTCCTTCCTGAAGCTTTGTAGGTTAAATAGCTTCGGTAAGATTGTAAATTGGCTCTAGTGTGAAGGATAATGCTGGTGTAAGCTGTGGAATCGGTGGGCCAAAGAGTCCACTTCCACACTGCATCTTTAAACGTAAAACTAGAACTGACTGCGATGCTTTCTTTCCCACCGTCTGATCCTCCCCCTTGTCCTCCCACCTCGTTGGGATTGGGATCGGTTCCAAGGCAATATTCCTCGCGGCAGGAAAGGAGTCTGAGAATGATTATATTCTGCGGCCGCTTCAAGACAGAGATGATGTCAAGGGTTTTTATGTGGAGTAATGTTCCTTGCGGCAAAAGCAAAGGGGGATGAAAAGCAGGTTTAGGATCTGCAAATAATCAGCTGGATAACGCAAAGCAACTGTTGAAAGACTGACCTAATTTTTATTTGGACGCGTCTGGTCCATGTGCAAGGTGGAAATAACGCAGGGAAATCTGCCCTCATTTATCTTCATCTCCCTGGAATTGTGACTAGGTTTAATTGTGACCGCAGGAAGACCGTCGACCCAAAGCAAGGTTTGCAATCCAAACTCGGATCATGTTCCATGGATATTTAATCAGAATAAGCCTGGGATAATATAATGGGATTTTGAATTTCATCAGGATATCATGCTGGGATTTATGGAGTCTGGCTCGATGTTGTAAAGCTGGAAAGAGTGCGGGGAAGATTTACGAGGACGTTGCCAGGATATGAAGGCCTCAACTATGGGGGAGTGATGCAGAGCGCTGGAGTAACTCAGCAGGTCAGGCAGCATCTGTGGAGAACATGGATAGGTGACGTTTCACAGAGTGCTGGAGTAACTCAGCGGGTGAGGCAGCATCTCTGGAGGAAATGAATAGATGATGTTTCGGGTCGAGACCCTTCTTCAGACGGAAGACTTCAATGTGAAGGAGGGTCTCTACCCGAAATGTCATCAACCTCCTTTTCTCCAGAGACCGGAGAGGGGCCAGGCCGACCCCTGCAACTCCCACCCAGTGCCGTTATGGGCAAGTTAAGATTCCACATTGAAACTTGGAGGGTCCAAGATGGTGCTGGAAATGTGGGGACCCATGCACTGCCTACTATTCTTACACTCCTGCACAAGTACGATTGTGCCCGTGTGTGGTACGATGGTTAATGAACGATATGCACAAAGGGAATTTCACTACACCCCAGGTTCATGTGACAATAACGTACCTTGACCATTGAACCAATGAACCATTGGCCAGTTGACCCGTTGACCATTGATAATTGAACCAATTGACCATTGAACCATTCAACTATTGACCATTGACCAATTCAACTATTGACCATTGAATCATTGACCATGGACAAGTGGACCATTGAACCAATGAACCAGTGAAACATTGAGCCATTGACCATTGAGCTGCTGCGGGTCACCGCTTACCAACGTAGCCGGGGGTGCCGCACGCGGTGGACATGACGTCACCCGATCCCTCCATCTTGGACAAACCAAAGTCGCTGATCATTATTTTGGACTCTTCATCCGCGCTGAAGTACAAGAGGTTTTCTGGCTGAGTAAAGATCAGAGAAAAAACACACACAGAACCGTTTTCATTTGGAATGCACGAGACAGAGAACATTACAGCACCGGAAGAGGCCCTTCGGCCCACAATGCCTGTGCTGATCATGATGCCAAACTAAATTAAATTCCTTTGACCCTCCCCTGTCCATCTAAAACCCTCCTGATCGCCACCATCGTATCTGCCTCCACCACTGCCCCTGGCAACACGTTCCAGGCCCTCACCCTCCTCTGTGTAAAAAACCCGCCCCAGACATCTACTTTAAACTTTGCCCCTCTCACATTAAAGCTGCACCCTCTAAACCATGATATTTCCACCCTGATTAGAAGGGTTCTACCTCATACTTTTACACACTTCTATCATTTCTGCTTCATTTGGTTTTACTTTAGACTTTAAAGATACTTTGCGGAAACAGGCCCTTCGGCCCACCGAGTCCTTGCTGCCCAGTGTTCACCCCGCACACTAACACTATCCTACATGCACGAGGAACGATTTGCAAATTTACAAAATTTACAATTAACCAACAAACCTGTACGTCTTTGGAGTGTGGGAGGAAACCGGAGCACCCGGGGAAAACCCACGCTGTCACGGGGAGAACGTACAAACTCCGTACAGACAGAACCCGTAGTCAGGATGGAACCCGGGTCTCTGGCGCTGTGAGGCAGCAGCTCTACCCGCTGTGCCACCATGACACAAAGTCAAACAGCATTCAAATAGGCACATCAGCCTAACTACTGCACGCCGACCACGATGCCTCATCTACGCTAATCTAATTTGCCCATGTTTGGCCCATATCCCTCTAAACCTTGTGTAGGATGGAACCACAGTTGCCGAGTTTACATCAAAGATAGACACGAAATGCTGGAGTAACTCGACAGGCAGCAACTCTGGAGAAAAGGAGTAGGTGGTGTTTCTGGTCAGAACCATTCTTCAGGCTCAGGGTTTGAAGATGGGTTCAGACCCAAAACGTCACCCATTCCTTCTCTCCAGTGATGATGCTGCCTGTCCCGCTGAGTTACTCCAGCATTTTGTGTCTATCTGCAAAATCTTCATCCTACCACAACCAGAGCAGTCCTGAACTACTTTCATTTTGTGTCTATCTTTCCTCTAAACCTTCCTCTGTGAGATCTATTAATAGACCAAAGACACTTTGTTAATAATGTCTAACTTTCACATATTTCCTAAAAAGGTAAGGCTTAAATGCCAAATGTGGGAAGTCCATTATTGAAGGAGCTGGAGGCAACACTTAGGAATCTGTGTGTAAATGAAGAGAATTAAAGAGATACCTTTTTCACCCAGAGAGTTGTGAATCTGTGGAATTCTCTGCCAGAGAAGTCAGTGGAGGCCAATTCATTGGATGTTTTCAAGAGAGAGTTAGATCTAGCTATGAGAGCTAAGGGAATCAAGGGCTATGGGGAGAAAGCAGGAACGGGGTACTGATTCTGGATGATCAGTCATGATCACATTGAATGGCGGTGCTGGCTCGAATGGCCTACTCCTGCACCTATTTTTTATGCTTCTATGAAGTAACCTGATACTCGAGTACTTTGAGTTAATGAAGGTATTTGTTGAGATCGAGCTGTATACAGTGCAAAATATGCTGAACATGCCTCAATGTGATCATCACATCACCACACCGTGAATGTACAGCTCAGTCTGAAGAAGGGTCTCGACCTGAAACATCACCCGTTCCTTCTCTCCACAGATGCTGCCTGACCCGCTGAGTTACTCCAGCACTCTGTGAAACGTCACCTATCCATGTTCTCCACAGATGCTGCCTGACCCGCTGAGTTACTCCAGCACTCTGTGAAACGTCACCTATCCATGTTCTCCACAGATGCTGCCTGACCCGCTGAGTTACTCCAGCACTCTGTGAAACGTCACCTATCCACAGTTCTCCACAGATGCTGCCTGACCCGCTGAGTTACTCCAGCACTCTGTGAAACGTCACCTATCCACAGTTCTCCACAGATGCTGCCTGACCCGCTGAGTTACTCCAGCACTCTGTGTCTATCTTCAGTGAAATTGAACCCGGGTCTCTGTGCCACCCTGAGAATGGAGGGATGTCGATCATGTGTGGGCAGAGGAGATTAGTTTAACTTGGAATCATGTTTAGGTCAGTACAGTGGCGCAGCGGTAGAGTTGCTGCCTTAATGGCGTGTGTTTGTGTGCGTGTGTGTGTGTGTATATATATATATTTTTATATCTGTGTATAGGAAAACAGCTGCAGATGCTGGTTAAAATCGAAGGTAGACACAAAATGCTGGAGTAACTCAGCGGGTCAGGCAGCATCTCTGGAGAGAAGGAATGGGTGACGTTTCGAGTCAAGACCCTTCTTCAGACATCCATGTATATCTGTGTATATCTGTGTATATCTGTGTATATATGTGGGTATGTGTATATATGCATTGAACTTTTTCTCTCGTTTGTTATATTGTTTAAGGTGTACTATGTTCATATATTCTCCTGTGCTGCTGCAATTTCATTGTTCTGTCTGGGACACACAACAATAAAACACTCTTCACTCCCCGTGACCTGCGTGGGTTCTCTCCGGGTGCTCCAGTTTCCTCACACACTCCAAAGACGTGCAGGTTTGTAGGTTAACTGGCCTGGTATAAATGTAAAAATCGTCCCTCGTGTGTGCAGGATAGTGTTAACGTGCGCGGGGATCGCTGGTCGGCACGGACTCGGTGGGCCGAAAGGCCTGTTTCCGCGCCGTATCTCTTGACTAAATCTCCCTGTTTCAAATTGAAATGCTGCGATGATCTGAATTTCTTAGAAATGTGCATTTCCAAAGACCTCTGGCCTGGTTATTGTGGATAATAGATGGTCGGGTCACATCTGGTGCAAAGTGTTGCATCAGGTTTCAGTGGAGCCTCAATCTTTGATCTAACGAGACAGAGCCATGATGCTGATGACTGAAGATATATTGGCAACATAATCCGGTGTGATGGGATTATCAACCTCGTCAGTAAACTGTGGGCTAATCTCTTATTATCGTCATTGGGTTGGCAAGCGAGGGGCTCCAGATGTTGAGTCTCAGTGACAGAGTGATGTGGCTCTCAACCAAACCACCTGGCCAAACCTGCCTGGGTTTTCTCCGAGATCTTCAGTTTCCTTCCACACTTCAAAGACGTACAGGTTTGTAGGTTAATCGACTGGGCAAATGTAAAAATTGTCCCTAGTGTGTGTAGGATAGTGTTAGTGTGCAGGGATCGCTGGGCGGCACGGACACGGTGGGCCGAAGGGCCTGTTTCCGTGCTGTATCTCTAAAAAAATAATAAAAATCCATTCCTACATTGACAGAAACACCACCCTGGTCAACACAAATATATCCCCGCATGGAATGACACCGCAAGGAAACAGGCCCTTCGGCCCAACTTGCCCATACCGACCAACATGCCCCTTTTACCCTTAAGATAAATACAGAGTGCCGGAGTAACTCGGCGGGTCAGGCAGCATCTCTGGGGGAAACTAATAGGTGATGTTTTGGGTTCGAACCCTCTGTTGTAGAGGGGGAGGTAGTTGAGGCAGGGACTATCGCAACAGGTTACTGATCGTGGATGATCAGCCATGATCGCAATGAATGGTGGTGCTGGCTGGAAGGGCCACATGGCCTCCTCCTGCACTTATTTTCTATGTTTCTATGTAACATTTAAGAAACATTTAGACAGGTACATGGATAGGACAGGTTTGGAGGGATGTGGGCCAAACGCGGGACAGGCAGGTGGGACTAGTGTAGAAGGGTTTCGACCCGAAACATCACCCATTCCTTTTCTCCAGAGATGCTGCCTGTCCCGCTGAGTTACTCCAGTGTCAAAACCACCAACTGCAGTTCCTTCCCACGTACCCCATCTACACTGGTGCAGGAAGGAACTGCAGATGCTGGTTTACACTGAAGATAGGCACAAAATACTGGAGTAACTCAGCGAGACAGGCAGCACCTCTGGAGAGAAGGCATGAGTGATGTTTCGGGTCGAGACCCTTCAACACTGTCTGCGTTTGGCCCATATCCCTCTAAACCTGCGCTATCTGAAGAAGGGTCTCGACCCGAAACGTCACCCATTCCTTCTATCCAGAGATGCTGCCTGTCCCGCTGAGTTACTCCAGCATTTTGTGTCTACCTTCGATTTTAACCAGCATCTGCAGTTCTTTCCTACACTACCTATCGAAATGTTACTTAAACATTGCAATGGCACCTGCTTCAACTAACTCCCACCTCACCTAAAACCTATGCCCTCTGGTTCTCGATTCCCCTACTTTGGGCAAGAGACTCTGTGCATTTACCCAATCTATCCCCCTCCTAATTTGGTACATCTCTATAAGATCACCCCTCATCCTCCTGCGCTCCAAGGAATACAGGTGTCAGTGGTTATGGGGAGAAGGCAGGAGAATGGGGTTAGGAAGGAGAGATAGATCAGCCATGATTGAATGGCGGAGTAGACTTGTCATATGTGATAGGAGTAGAATTAGGCCATTCGGCCCATCAAGTCTACTCCACCATTTAATCATGGCTGATCTATCTCTCCCTCCTAACCCCATTCTCCTGCCTTCT
The DNA here is from genome assembly GCF_053455715.1 of Rhinoraja longicauda. NCBI lineage: Eukaryota > Metazoa > Chordata > Chondrichthyes > Rajiformes > Arhynchobatidae > Rhinoraja > Rhinoraja longicauda. The sequence goes on from NC_135975.1 coordinate 1,915,226, forward strand.
CCCCATAACCCCTGACACCCACACTAATCAAGAATCTATCTGCCTTAAAAATATCCACTGACTTGGCCTCCACAGCCGTCTGTGGCAATGAATTCCACAGATTCACCACCCTCTGACTAGAGATTTCTCCTCATCTCCTTCCTAAAAGAATGCCCTTTAATTCTAAGGCTGTGACCTCTAGTCTTGGACTCTCCCACTAGTGGAAACATCCTCTCCACATCCACTCTATCCAGGCCACTCACTATTCGGTAACTTTCAAGGAGGTCCCCCCTCATCCTTCTAAACTCCACCGAGTACAGGCCCAGTGCCGACAAACACGCATTATAGATCAGCCATGATTGAATGGCGGAGTGGACGATGGGCCGAATAAATAAGTATCAAGAAAATATCTCTCAATCGATCAATCTACTTTCCTCCACCTCCCCCCCCCTTGTTGTAACCCCCCCCCCCCCCCCTCATCTCCAGCTAGGGTTGCCAACTGTCCCGTAATAGCTGGGACATCCCGTATTTTGGGCTAAATTGGTTTGTCCCGTACGGGACCGCCCTTGTCCCGTATTAGGCCTGCGGGCCGCTGTAGGCCGGGACAGTGTTGGCTAACGGAGTGTGTTCGCCTAGTGGAGGTTGCGTTGCAACCCGCCTCCCGGCCCGGGCGGCCGCCATTGGTGGAGCGGGAGCACGTGGCCGCTGGCTGGGTGAGGTCACGTGGGGTGCGGGGCGGTGACGTCACCCTTTGTCCCGTATTTGGGAGTGAGGAAGTTGGCAACCCTCTCACCAGCCGTGGTCAGTGAGTCCATATCCCTCCAATCCCTGCATATGCGTGAAATGTCTCCGTAAAGTCATAGATACAAGGAACTTCAACAGGGTCCCGACCCAAATCATCACCTATCCATGTTCTCCACAGATGCTGCCCGACCCGCTGAGTTACTCCAGCACTCTGTGAAACGTCTCCTATCCATGTTCTCCAGAGATGCTGCCTGACCCGCTGAGTTACTCCAGCACTCTGTGTCTACGTTTGATTTAAGCCAGCATCTGCAGGTGAGGGTGGGACCTACCTTCAAGTCCCGATGAACGATGCACATTTTGTGGAGATACTGGACTGCGTTCAGGACCTGTCGGATCAGCGTACTGGCATCCTTCTCTGTGTAGAATCCCTTCTCCACAATCCGGTCGAACAGCTCCCCCCCCGACACCCTGGGGAAGAGGGTGAGAGGCTGAGTTAAAGGGAGGGAGGTGAAGAGTCAAGAGCCTTTATCATGTATCTATACACTATACACGGCTCGATTTTAGTTTAGTTTAGAGATACAGCGCGGAAACAGGCCCTTTCGGCCCACCGGGTCCGCGCCGACCAGCGATCCCCGCACACTAACACTATCCTACACACACTGGGGACAATTTTTTTTTACACTTACCAAACCAATTAACCTACAAACCCGCACGTCTTTGGAGTGTGGGAGGAAACCGGAGATCTCGGAGAAAACCCACGCAGGCCACGGGGAGAACATACAAACTCCGTACAGACAGCACCCGCAGTCGGGATGGAACCCGGGTCTCCGGCGCTGCATTCGCTGTAAGGCAGCAACTCTACCGCTGCGCCACCGTGCCGCACAATTGTAATCATGATTGTAATCACCGAACATTGATAAGGAATCAAGGGATATGGGGAGAGGGCAGGAACGGGGTACTGATTTTAGATGATCAGCCATGAGCATATTGCATGGCGGTGCTGGCTCGAAGGGTTGAGTGGCCTCCTCCTGCACCCATTTGTCTACGTTTCTATATCATATCATATCATATCATATATATACAGCCGGAAACAGGCCTTTTCAGCCCACCAAGTCCGTGCCGCCCAGCGATCCCCGTACATTAACACTATCCTACACCCACTAGGGACAATTTTTACATTTACCCAGCCAATTAACCTACATACCTGTACGTCTTTGGAGTGTTATGCCATCTGATTATCATAAAGTGCATTGAAATGTTCACATTAATCCAACTGACTACTTTTCATGTTCGCTCAGCTAAGCTTCAGTCAAAATAAACCAACACCAATATCTTTAAAAACAAATTCAGATTTTTCATGATTCTGGCTAAATAAACTTAATTTGCAATGAATCTACATCACCAAATGTATTGGAGAGGATGTTGATGATAGAATGTCTCCTGTGATAGAATGTCTCCTATGTACTGTCTTTGCGCTAACCGATATCCTACCACAACCAGACAGCAGTCCTGAGCTACTATCTGCCTCATTGGAGACCGTTGAACTATCTTAGATCGGTCTTTATGCGAACTTTACCTTGCACTAAACGTTATTCCCTTTATCCTGTATCTGCACACTGTGGACGGCTCGATTGTAATCATGCACACTCGTTCCGCTGACTGGTTAGCGCGCAACAAAGGCTTTTCACTGTACCTCAGTACACGTGACAATAAACCAAACTAAACTAAATTGTCAGACGAACCAAAAACGGAACAATTAAATTCTTACTTGCAACACCACAGCATGTTCACTAGACAAAACATAATAAACAAAAAAACTCCATAAATCAAAAATAAAAACAATATTAGTGCAGAACAGAGCCCCAGTGCAACCAAGACAGCTCGCAGTTTGTAGTTTAGTTGGGGTTGTGCAGTGTTAAAGAGGCTGGTTGTTGTTGGCAAGAAGCTGTTCTTGAACCTGGAGGTCTACTCCAATCTCCAGGCCATCACCTCCAATGCTTCACGTCAGGGCCCGTGGACAGGGGGCACTTTATTGGTACGTTGAAGATGAAACTGGCCAAACATAGTTTTCCCAAATGAGCAAACTGTGGGGTCTTCTCCTGCACCTCCTGGTTGGTTTCTGGGCACAGTCCAGGTCTCTAAAGATGCCCAAAGGCCCTCAATAACATGGACTTACTGTAAGCAAGTCACTGTAGTTGAACACCCACTGTGGAGCCAACAGGGACGTAAACAAGGATCAGTCCGTGCCACGAGGGACCGCAGATTACGGGAGATGTTCTTCCCACGGAATGAAACATGCCCCCCCTGGGATGGGTCCACGCCACCAATCTCAGAGAGGCCCTCCAGCAACACAGCTGCCCAGACGTTCATGTACCGAGACAGACGGAAGGCTCTGGGGATTAGGACCACTAAATCTACGAGGAGCAAGGCAGTGTGAGAATGCGGGCAGAAAACGCAACCCCTTGTTATAGAAAACATCAAAACATAGACAATAGGTGCAGGACTAGGCCAGCCAGCACCGCCATTCAAGATGATCACGGCTGATCATCCAGAATCAGTACCCCATTCCTGCTTTCTCCCCATATCCCTGGATTCCGTTAGCCCTAAGAGCTAAATCCAACTCTCTCTTGAAAACATCCAGTGAATTGGCCTCCACTGCCTTCTGTGGCAGAGAATTCCACAGATTCACAACTCTCTGGGTGAAAACATTTTTCCTCATCTCAGTCCGAAATGTCCGACCCCTTATTCTTAAACTGTGACCCCTGGTTCTGGATATATCATAAGACATAGTAACAGAATGAGGCCATTCAGCCCATCGATTCTACTCTGCCTTTCGACCACGGCTGATCTATCTTTCCATCTTAACCCCATTCTCCTGCCTTCTCCCCATAACCCCTGACACCCGCACTGATCAATCTCAGCTTTCAAAATACCCACAGACTTGGCCTCCACAGCCGTCTGTGGCAACGGATTCCACAGATTCACCACCCTCTGACTAAAGAAATCCCTCCTCATCTCCTTTCTAAAGGTATCTCCTTTAATTCTGAGGCTGCGCCCTCTAGTTCTCAACTCTCCCACTAGTGGAAACATCCTCTCCACATCCACTCTATCCAGGCCTTTCACTATTCTGTACGTTTCAATGAGGTCCCCCCTCATCCTTCTAAACTCCAGCGAGTACAGGCCCAGTGCCCACAAACGCTCATCATACGTTAACCCACTCATTGCTGGGATCAATCTCGTAAACCTCCTCTGGATCCTCTCCAGAGCCAGCACATCCTTCCTCAGATACGGGGCCCAGAACTGCTCAAACTATTTGAATCTGGTCTGATCAGCACCTTACCATGTATTCTCTATGGTGTAGAGAGATATCATGGACTTTGGTTGGACACATTTGGAGTATGTGTATGAAGGAACTGCAGATGCTGGTTTACACCGAAGATAGACACAAAGTGCTGGAGTAACTCAGCATCTGAGAGATGCTCAGGCAGCATCTCTGGAGAGAAGGAATGGGTGACGTTTTGGGTTGGGACCCTAGGGTCTCCTATAAGGGTCCTAACACAAAACGTCATCTATCCATGTTCTCCACAGATGCTGCCTGACCCGCTGTGTTACTCCACCACTCTGTGAAACGTCACCTATCCATGTTCTCCACAGATGCTGCCTGACCCGCTGACTATTCCTGCATTCGACACCAACACCATTGTCAAGTTTGCAGATGACGCAACGGTGATCGGGCTGATCACCAACGGTGATGAAACAAAATACAGAGCGGAGGTGCAGAACCTGGCGGACTGGTGCTCCGATAAATACCACCAAGACCAAGGAGCTGATCATCAACTTCCGTAGGTCACATAACGGGGAATACGCCCCGATCTTTATCAACAGTGTGGAGAGAGTGTCCAGCTTCAAGTTTCTGGGCACCCACATTTCGGAGGACCTCACATGGTCCAATAACACTGCTGCGCTGGTCAAGAAGGCACAGCAACGACTGTTCTACCTGAGAAGACTGAAGAAGTCTGGTCTACCTGCTGACGACATTCTACCGCTGCACCATAGAGAGCATCCTAACACATAGCATCCCTGTGTGGTACCTCAGCTGCACGGAGGCAGAGAGGAAAGCTCTTCAGCGGGTAGTCCATAGAGCTCAGAGGACCATCGGAACACAGCTACCAGCCTTGGAGGGCATCTACAACACACGATGCCTCAGAAAAGCCACCAGCATCCACAAAGACTCTTCACACCCCTGCAACAGTCTGTTCGAACTCCTTCCATCGGGCAGACGATACAAGGCCTTCTACGCCCGCACCTCCAGACTCAGGAACAGCTTCATCCCCAGGGCCTTAGCTGCTATGAACCGGTCCTGCTGAGCCGGATGGCCACATCGCACAGTGAACCGGCACAGATCTACTTGCACTTTATTCTGTTTTAAAACTGTTCTATTTTGTTTCATTGGTTTGTTTAAATTAATACTGACTAGCTAATTAAATTATTGCATCGTATGGGAGGTGCATTCCCAATCTCGTTGTACCCCTGTACAATGACAATAGAGATATATTGTATTGTATTGTATTACATCTTCAGTATAAAACAGTATCTGCTATTCCTTCCATCACAAGAATATTGCAATATCATCTATTTCCACTGGGGGGAAGCAGTGAGCCATGAGACCAACCTCCCATCCACACAAGGTAGACACAAAGTGCTGGAGTAACTCAGCGGGTCAGGCAGCATCTGTGGAGAACATGGATAGGTGACGTTTCACAGAGTGCTGGAGTAACTCAGCGGGTCAGGCAGCATCTCTGGAGAGAAGGAATGGGTGACGTTTCGGGTCGAGACACTTCTTCAGACCTTCGGGTCGAGACCTTTCTTCCTCGACCCAAAACGTTACCCCTCAGATTCCTATTACATTTTTTCCCCTTCACCTTGAACCTATGTCCTCTGGTCCTCGATTCCACTACTCTGGGCAAGGGAGTGTGTGTGTCTACCTAATCTATTCCTCTCATGATGTTGTACACCTCTGCTATTGTTGTACAGCACCTTCACAGTCTCACTCTATAATCTCTGAACGTTTGTGGGATCCACTGCAGAATCTCCCAGCTTTGACAATCACAATGATTTTAACCACCTTGCATTCCCAGCTCCCGCTGTGTTTTGAAAGGAAACTTTGAAAAGCATAACACTCGAGCATCGAAATATTGCCAAAGTTCCTATAAACCTCCCCTGCCCTGTGTTATCCAAAATAGTATTTAGTCAAATAGATAAAAAGTCTTCAGTTTTGAGCTACCATCGCTCAGTACACAGGTCATAAAGTCGTAGAGTGATACAGTGTGGAAACAGGCCCTTCGGCCCAACTTGCTCACACCGGCCAACATGTCCCATCTACACTAGTCCCACCTGCCCGTGTTTGGCCCATATCCCTCTAAATCATTCTTATCCATGTACATTTCCAACTGTTTCTTAAACTTTGGGATAGTCCCTGCCTCAACTACCTCCTCCGGCAGCTCGTTCCATACACCCACCACCCTTTGTGTGAAAAAGTTACCCCTCAGATTCCTATTAAATCTTTCCCCCTCAACTTTAAACCTTTGTCCTCTGGTTCTTGATTCACCTACTCTGGGCAAGAGACTCTGTGCATCTACCTGATTAATTCCTCTCATGGTTTTGTGCACCTCTATAAGATCACCCCTCATCCTCCTGCGCTCCAAGGAATAGATCAAAATCAGGATCAAAATAATCCGTGGAGATTAGAGACACAAAGAAATGCAGATGCTGGAATCTGGAGCAAAGCACAAAGTGCTGGAGGAACTCAGCTGGTCAGGCAGCATGTGAGGACGGTATGGACAGACAACGTTTCGGGTCGGGACCCTTCTTCAGACTGATGGAGTTGGGAGGCGGGGGGAGAAAGCTGGAAAAGAGAGGTGGGGTTGGGTCAAAGCCCGGTGAGTAATAGGTGGAAGGTAGACATAAAATGCTGGAGTAACTCAGCGGGAAAGGCAGCATCTCGGGTGAGAAGGAACGGGTGACGTTTCGGGTCGAGATCCTTCTTCAGACTAAGTGATAGGTGGATACAGGTGGAGGGGGTGATGGGCAGATGGGTGGAGTGAGTGACGAAGGCTGGAGGTGAAAAGGGGATCGGATACAGAGAGAAGAGGAGGAGGGAAATGTAAAGCTGGAGGGAGGGGTGTGGGGGGGAGGGAGGGGTGTGGGGAGACGGGTGTGGGGAGAGGGGTGTGGGGGGAGGGATGGGTGTGGGGGGAGGGGTGTGGGGGGAGGGGAAGGGTGTGGGGAGAAAGGACGTGTGGGGAGTGGGGGGTAATAATGGGAGATTTAATAATGTAAGAATGGGCCGACTGGGCTGGTATTCGCTGGAATTTAGAAGGATAAGATAATAGAAATATAAAATTCTTAGAGGATTGGACAGGCTAGATTCAGGAAAAATGTTTCCGATGTTGGGGGAGTCCAGAACCAGGGGGTCACAGTTTAAGAATAAGGGGTAGGCCATTTAGGACTGAAATGAGGAAAAACTTCTTCACCCAGAGAGTTGTGAATCTGTGGAATTCTCTGCCACAGAAAGCAGTGGAAGCCAATTCTCTGGATGTTTTCAAGAGAGAGTTAGATTTAGCTCTTAGGGCTAACGGAATCGAGGGATATGGGGAGAAAGCAGGAACGGGGTACTGATTTAGGACGATCAGCCATGATTGTATTGAATGGCGGTGCTGGCTCGAAGGGCCGAATGGCCTACTCCTGCACCTATTGTCTATGTTTCTATGTTTCTAACTGGAAATGCTCTGGGTGGGACAAGAGCAAGAAAGAGATGGGGGTGTTACTTAAAGTTGGAGAATTGAATGAATGAATGTTGGGTTTTATACTATTTAAGTGGAAGAGCTCAATGATCTGTTAATCATGTATTATTTTAGTTTAGAGATACAGCGCGGAAACAGACCCTTCGGCCCACCGAGTCCGCGCCGACCAGCGATCCCCGCACACTAACACTATCCTACACGCACTAGGGACACTTTTTACATTTACCAAGCCAATTAACCTACAAACCTGCACGTCTTTGGAGTGTGGGAGGAAACCGAAGATCTTGGAGAAACCCCACGCAGGTCACGGGGAGAACGTACAGACAGCACCCGTAGTCAGGATCGAACCTGGGTCTCCGGCGCTGCATTCGCTGTAAGGCAGCAACTCTACCGCTGCGCCACCGTGACCGCCATGTTTATCCACTGGCTAGTAATCATGTATTGTCTTTCCGCTTTTCACTGTACCTCGGTACACGTGACAATAAACTACGCTGGAATATAAGTTTGCTGTTCTTCCACTTTGAATAACTGAAAGCGATGTTGTCATTGCAGACAGATCCACAGACTGGGACGGGCACATTTTAGGCCAAATCTTTCAGTAAAGATAAATGACTGGGCGTTTGTGTTCTGCATCAACAGTCCACACTCTCCCACACGAATCTTACAAAAGTCCTTTGTCGGCAGGTCATGTCCATAAGTGATAGGAGCAGAATTAGGCCATTCGGCCCATCAAGTCTACTCCACCATTCAATCATGGCTGATCTATCTCTCCCTCCTAACCCCATTCCCCTGCCTTCTCCCCATCACCTCTGACACCCGCACTGATCAATAATCTGTCAATCTCCACCTTAAAAATATCTATTGACGGCTTCCACAGCCGTCTGTAGCAATAAGTTCCACAGATTCACCACTCTCTGACTAAAGAAATTCCTCCTCATCTGCTTCCTAAAGGAATGTCCTTTTATTCTGAGGCTGTGGCCTCTAGTCCTGGACTCTCCCACTTGTGGAAACATCCTCTCCACATCCACTCTATCCAGGCCTTTCACTATTCGGTAAGTTCCAATGAGGTCCCCCCTCATCCTTCTAAACTCCAGTGAGTACAGGCCCAGTGCCCACAAACGCTCATCTTATGTTAACCCACTCATTCCTGGGATCGTTCTTGTAAACCTCCTCTGGACCCTCTCCAGGGCCAGCACATCCTTCAAAGTGTAACATAATCCCACCGCATCTCAGGGCACTTGAGTAGACTTGATGGGCTGAATGGCCTAATTCTACTCCTATCACATGACCTTATGATTTAAGATTCTCGAGTCAAGAGTTATGAGTGTTTGATTGTCGTATGTACTGGCAATGAGACAATGGGATACTTACTAGCAGCAGCATAACAGGCCTCTAATCACATTACTCATAGATGTACTCCAAAGACGTACAGGTATGTAGGTTGATTGGCTGGGTAAATGTAAAAATTGTCCCTAGTGTGTGTAGGATAGTGTTAATGTGCGGGGATCGCTGGGCGGCACGGACTTGGTGGGCCGAAAAGGCCTGTTTCCGGCTGTATATATATGATATGATGATATGATAACATAATAAACAAAAAAATCAATACACTGAAAAACACAATATTAGTTTAAAAAGCACAAAGTACTTAGTGCAATCAAGACAATTCGCAGTTCATAATTTAGTTAATGTTGAGCAGTGTTCAAGAGCCTAATGGTTTCTGTTTAGTTTAGTTTAGTTTAGAGATGCAGCACAGAAACATGCCTTCGGCCCACCAAGTCCGTGCCGACCAGCCATCCCTGCACACTAACACTGCCCTACGCACACTAGGAACAACTTACAATCTATACCCAAGCAAATTAACCTACAAACATTCTACATCTTTGGAGTGTGGGAGGAAACCGGAGCACCCGGAGAAAGCCCACAAGGGTCACGGGGAGACAGTACAAACTATGTACAGACAGCGACCATAGTCAGGATCGAACCTGGGTCTCTGGCGCTGTGAGGCAGCAGCTCTACCCGCTGCGCCACCGCGCCGCATCTGTTCTTGAGCCTGGGGGTCGCGTTTTTCAGACTCCTGTACCTTCTTCCCGGTGTTAGGAGTGAAATGATGGCGAGGCCAGGGTGGTGTGATGGAATTAAACGGTTCAATATGATAAAGAGATTTGATAAAGGAAATACAAATGAACTACTTTGCAATTACTGAAGCAAACTCTCTCCCAAATGGTTGTGGCACACTAATTCTAAAAGCATTTCCAAAGATTTTGGACCTCTGCCTAATAGCTTTCTAAATGGTCCTTCTCCATTACAGTAAAGTGTCTGGAACAGTCATGTCTGAAGAGGGGTCCCAATGTGAAGCATCATCGATCCATGTTATTACATCATAGGTTCTCGGAGCAGAATTAGGCAATTCGGCCCATCAAGCCTACCCTGCCATTCAATCATGGCTGATCTATCTCTCCCTCTCTACCCCATTCTCCTGCCTTCTCCCCATAACCACTGACACCCATACTAATCAAAAATCTGTCACTGAGTGCCTTAAAAATATCCATTGGCTTGGCCTCCACAGCCGTCTGTGGCAACGATATCAAGGACCAGTCTCACCCCGGCCACTCCCTCTTCTCCCCTCTCCCATCGGGCAAGAGGTACAGAAGTGTGAAAACGCACACCTCCAGATTCAGGGACAGTTTCTTCCCGGCTGTTATCAGGCAACTGAACCATCCTACCACAACCAGAGAGCAGTGCTGAACTACTATCTACCTCATTGGTGATCCTCGGACTATCCTTGATCGGACTTTGCTGGCTTTACCTAGCACTAAACGTTATTCCCATCTCATGTATCTGTACAATGTGGACGGCTCGATTGTAACCATGTATTGGCTTTCCGCTGACTGGTTAGCACGCAACAAAAGCTTTTCACTGTACCTCGGTACACGTGACAATAAACTGAGTTGTGAATTTGTGGAATTCTCTGCCACAGAGGGCAATGGAGGCCAAATCACTGGATGAATTTAAGAGAGAGTTAGATACAGCTCTTGGGGCTTGCGGAATCAAGGGATATGGGGAGAAGGCAGGCACGGGTTACTGATTGTGGATGATCAGCCACGATCACAATGAATGGCGGTGTTGGCTCGAAGGGCCGAATGGCTTCCTCCTGCACCTATTTTCTATGTTTCTATGTTTCTATGTTTCTATGACTGTAACTGTAACTAGGTCCTATTTTTAATGAATTAAAGGATTCCTTCAGAATTAAAGGACGTTCTTTTAGGAAGGAGATGAGGAGGAATTTCTTTAGTCCGAGGGTGGTGAATCTGTGGAATTCATTGCCACAGATGGCTGTGGAGGCCACAAGTCAGTGGATATTTATAAGACAGAGATAGAAAGATTCTTGATTAGTGCGGATGTCAGGGGTTATGGGGAGAAGGCAGGAGAATAGGGTTGAGAGTGAGAGATAGATCAGCCATGATTGGATGGCAGAGTAGACTTGATGGGCCGAATGGCCTAATTCTGTTCCTATCACTAATGATCTTATGACAAATTTAAATCTCCTTGACTCCTATGGTGGGATTTGAAGGTGCGTGTGTGTGCACGTGTGGTCGTGCATATGTGCGTGTGCATGTGTGTGGGTGTGTGCGTGTGTCTAGGGTGTGTGTGTGTGCCTGCGTGCGCGTGTGTGCATGTGTGTGTGTCTACGTGCGTGTGCGAGAGTGCGTGTGTGTGCATTCGTGCATGTGCATGTGTGTGATCATGTGCGTGTGTGCGTGTGCATGTGTGTGTGTGTGTACATTCGTGCATGTGCATGTGTGTGGTCATGTGCGTGTGTGCGTGTGTGTGCGTGTGTGTGCATTCGTGCATGTACTTGTGCGTGTGTGCGTGTGTGTGCATTCGTGCATGTGTGTGTGCGTGTGTGCATGTGTGCGTGCGCATGTGTGCGTGTGTGTGTGCATTTGTGCATGTGCATGTGTGTGTGCTTGTGCATGTGTGTGTGTGCCTGCGTGCGTGTGTGTGCGCATGTGTGTGTGTCTACGTGTGTGTGCGAGAGTGTGTGTGTGCATTCATGCATGTGCATGTGTGTGGTCATGTGCGTGTGTGCGTGTGCATGTGTGCGTGTGTGTGCATTCGTGCATGGTCATGTGCGTATGTGCGTGTGTATGTGTGCTTGTGTGTGTGCGTGTGTGCATGTGTGTGTGCTTGTGCGTGTGTGCGCATTCGTGCATGTGCGTGTGTACGTGTGTGTGTGCACGTGTGTGTCTGTGCGTGTGCGGTTGCTGCAGGCTCTGAGTGCCAGTACATTAACTGCTGCTCTGCTGCTCTGGTACACTGAGTAACTCTAGTGATCAATGTTCCAGGACCAATGGTTCTTGGTCTCATTAATTCCAGCTCGCGTTGAAGACTTCAGCTTTCAAAATAAATGCTTCACTGAATGACTTCATAAGAATGAAAAATTGCACAAAGAAAAAATTAGCCATCAACAGTTCCCCAAATGGTGAAGATCCATTTCTCAAGGCGATTTGCAGCAATTGTTAGGGCCTTTGATTGAACTTCAAAGCACTTTCCCATTTTGCTGATTCATGGGGAGAAGGCAGGAACGGGGTACTGATTGAGAAAGATCACCCATGATCACATTGAATGGTGGTGCGTACAGGCTCGAAGGGCCGAATGGCCTCCTCCTGCACCTATTGTCTATTCCAGCTCCTTCTTCCCACCTCAACCTCACAGCATCTGGAAGTTCACAAGTTCATAAGTGATAGGAGTAGAATTAGGCCATTCAGCCCATCGTCTACTCCGCCATTCAATCACGGCTGATCTATCTCTCCCTCCTAACCCCATTCTCCTGAGTAAAATTTCTTTACTCAGAGGGTGGTGAATCTGTGGAATTCTTTGCCACAGACGGCTGTGGAGGCCACAAGTCAGTGGATATTTTTAAAGGGGTGTCAGGGGTTATAACCCCTGACACCCCTTTAAAAATATCCACTGACTTGTGGCCTCCACAGCCGTCTGTGGCAAAGAATTCCACAGATTCACCACCCTCTGAGTAAAGAAATTCCTTCTCATCTCCTTCCTAATTCTGAGGCTGTGCCCTCTGGTCCTGGACTCTCCCACTAGTGGAAACATCCTCTCCACATCCACTCTATCCAGGCCGCTCACTATTCGGTAAGTTTCAATGAGGTCCCCCCTCATCCTTCTAAACTCCAGCGAGTACAGGCCCAGTGCCGACAAATACTCATCATTCCTGGGATCATTCTTGTTTCGCTCATGATTCCAGCATCTGCTGCTCCTTGGGTTTGTGTCTCACAGACTCGCTGTTGATAGATGAGTCACTTGTTCTAATCACACATCTTCAGCAGGGGAGTTTCGAGCCATAGAGTGATTCAGCATGAAACCAGGCCCTTCAGCCCAACTCGCCCACACCGGCCAACATGTCCCTTCTACACTAGTCCCACCTACCTCCAAACCGTCCTATCCCTGTACCTGTCTAACTGTTTCTTAAATGTTGTGATTGTCCCTGCCTCAACTACCTCCTCCGGCTGTTAGTTCCATACACCTACCACCCTTTGTGTGAAAAAGTTACCCCTCAGATTCCCATTAAATCTTTTCCCCTTCACCTTAAACCAATGTCCTCTGGTTCTCGATTCTACTCTGGGCAAGAGACTCCGTGCGTCTACCCGATCTATTTTGTACCACTCGAAGGGTGACACCCTGGGCCTTGTGTTTTACCCACAGTACAGCAAGAACAACATTGGTGGTGCAGCGGGTAGAGCTGCTGCCTCCCAGCGCCAGAGACCCGGGTTCCATCCCGACTACAGGTGCTGACTGTATGGCATTTGTACGTTCTCCCCGTGACCTACGTGGGTTTTCTCCGGGCGCTCCGGTTTCCTCCCACACTCCAAAGACGTGCAGGTTTTTAGGTTCATTGTCTTGGTAAAATGATCGATTGTCCCCAGTGCGTGTAGGATAGCGTTAGTGTCCGGGTCGATCACTGGTCGGCGTGGAGTCGGTGGGCCGATGGGCCTGTCTCCACGCTGTATATCTGAACCAAACTAAACTAAACTGAAGAAGAGTCCTGACTGGAAATGTCCACAGATGTTGCCTGACCCTCTGAGTTTAGACCTTAGACCTTGGAGACACAGCGAGGAAACAGGCCATTCGGCCCACCGCGTCCGCCTCGACCAGCGATCACCCGGTACACTAGCACTATCCTACACACACTAGGGACAATTTACCGAAGCCAATTAACCTACAAACCCGCACGTCTTTGGAGTGTGGGAGGAAACCGGAGCGCCCGGAGAAAACCCACGCAGGTCACGGGGAGAACGTACAGACAGCACCCGTAGTCAGGAACAAACCCGGGTCACTGGCGCGATGAGGCAGCAAATCTACCCCTGCGCCACCGTGCCGCCCCCATGCGAGTTCCTCCAGCACTTTGTTTCCAAGACAAGATTGCAGCATCTGCAGTTCCATGAGTCCCACTGGTCGGCCGGTTCACTGTCCGCCAGCCCCCTCTGCTGGGCAATCCCTGCCCCTGCAGCAACTGCAGCCCATCAGCAGCAGACTTGGAGTCTAGGTTATTGTCATGTGTACCGAGGTACAGTGAAAAGCCTTTTGTTTGCTTGCTATCCAGTCAGCAGAAAGACCGTACGTGATGGCAGCATCTGTGGAGAACATGGATAGGTGACGTTTCACAGAGTGCTGCAGTAACTCAGCGGGTCAGGCAGCATCTGTGGAGAACATGGATAGGTGACGTTTCACAGAGTGCTGGAGTAACTCAGCGGGTCAAGCAGCATCTGTGGAGAACATGGATAGGTGACGTTTTGGGTCGGGACTTCTTTAGACTGAAAGTTGGGATTGGGGTGGGGGAGAGGGAGGAACTGGAGGTTGAGCAAAGTCCAGGATCGATCAGGGCCCACCACAGATGACCTCGGGCAGGGTGGGGCGTGGCAGGTCCATTGTTGGCCGGGGAAGGTGTGGTTTCAAGAGAAGCAATGTGGAGAACTGTGGAACTGGTCAAACGACCAGGGGGGTGGGGGGAAGTGGACAGGGAGGGGAGGGGAGTGTAAGTAGAAGTTATTTAAAAGCTGCTGACGTGGCTTTCTGTACATCGGCGAGATAGTTTTGCCGAATACTTGTGCTCGGTCCGCCAAGGTTTGCTGGATCTCCTAGTTGGTCAATGCTTTAACTCCCCCTCCCGTTCCCACACTGACCTCTCTGTCCTGGGCCTCCTCCATTGTCAGAGTGAGGCCCAGCGCAAACTGGAGCAGGAACAGCACCTGATATTTCATTGGGCACCCCAGCGGCATTTCAGTACTCAGTGTGGAGTTGGTGGTGGAGGCAGATACGATGGTGGTGTTTAAGAAGCTTTTAGACAGGTGCTTGGATATGCAGTGACTGGAGGGATATGGATCACGGGCAGGCGGAGGGGATTAGATGACCTTGGCATCATGTTCAGCACGGACATTGTGGGCCGAAGGGCCTGTTCCTGTACTGTACTGTACTGTTCTATATTCTATACTCTTATCTAGCCGGTCAGTATCTCTGCCACTTTATTAATACACATAGTTGTTCAATGTAAAAGTGATTATCATCAAACATAAAGGGGATTGTCTTGTGTTGTGGGCTGTGTTCTCAGGAACATACGTGTTAATTCTGAGAAGAAAATTTAAATTGAAAGTTAACGCACATCAATTATTTTCCAAAAATGCCCCAAGTGGAGAACAGACTTAAAATAATATTGCAAATACTCGTCCCCTTAGCAACCGCATGTTTCCATAAGTCTTTAGATTGTAGAGATACAGCACGGAAACAGGCCCTTCGGCCCACCGAGTCCGCGCCGCCCAGCGATCCCCGCACATCAACACAATCCTCCTACACACACTCGGACAAGTTACAACTTTTTACCGAAGCCAATTAACCTACAAACCTGCACGCCTTTGGAGTGTGGGAGGAAACCGAAGCGCCCGGAGAAAACCCACGCAGGTCAAGGGGAGAACGTACAAACTCCGTACAGACAGCACCCGTAGTCGGGATGGAACCCGGGTCTCTGGAGATGTAAAGCAACAACTCTACCGCTGCGCCACCGTGCCGCCAAATGTCTTTAGATAGCGCGCTCCAATGGGATTCTAACACCCACTGGTCAGAATCGTAGGGACGGCTCCAGGTGGTTTATTCAGGTCAGTACTCTCGTGCATCCACAGGTGTACGGCAGAGAGCAGACTGACTGGTTGCATCATGGCCTGGTTCAGCAACAAACGCCCAGGAATGAAGGGGACCACAGAGAGTGGTGGACACTGCCTGGCCCATCACACACTGACCCCCCACCATCGAAGGAATCTACAGGAGGCGCTGCCTCAAAAAGGCAGCCAGCATCATCAGAGATCCACACTACCCTGGCCACACTCTCACTGACCCACACCACCCTGGCCACACTCTCACTGACCCACACCACCCTGGCCACACTCTCACTGACCCACACCACCCTGGCCACACTCTCACTGACCCACACCACCCTGGCCACACTCTCACTGACCCACACCACCCTGGCCACACTCTCATCCCGCTGCTACCATCGGGAAGAAGGTACAGGAGCCTGAAAACCGTGACCTCCAGGTTCAAGAACAGCTTCTTCCCAACACCCATCAGGATCTTGAACGCTGCACAACACTGACTAAACTACGAACTGTCTTGGTTGTACTCGGATCTCCAGGCTATTTTGCACTAAAATAGTTTTTTTTTAAATTTCTTGAATTTTCTTGTGTTTATCGGGTTGTCTATGAGACCTGTTGAGCTGCTGCAAGTACAAATCTTATTTAATACTTTATTATTTAATTGCAGTTTGATGAAGGGTCCCGACCCGAATTGTCTAGCTACCTAGAGAGAGCTAGATAGAGCGCTTAATGATAGCGGAGTCAGGGGGTATGGGGAGAAGGCAGGAACGGGATACTGATTGAGAATGATCAGCCATGATCACATTGAATGGCAGTGCTGGCTCGAAGGGCCGAATGGCCTCTTCCTGCACCTATTGTCTATTGTCACCTGTCCATGTTCTATGCTCTGTGGGAGGAAACCGGAGCACCCGGAGGAAACCCACTCGGTCACAGGGAGAACGTACAAACTCTACACACACACACAGACAGCAGCCGAGGTCAGGATCAAACCCGGATTTCCGGCGCTGTGAGGCAGCAACGTTACCGCTGGGCCACCTGTCTGTTTATAGGTCCCTAGTTTTTATTGACAGCCCTTCTTAAACAGAGACACTGCACAGAACCTGAAAATAAAAATAGACTAAGCAAGAAACAAACAGGATCGCAGCTGTGTGTGTGGAGTTTGCAGCCTCTTCCTGTGACTGCGTGGGTTTCCTCCGGGTGCTCTGGTTTCCTCCCACATCCCAAAGACGTGCTGCCCATGCGGGTTTGTAGGTTAATCGGCCCTTCTGTAAATTGCCCGTGGGAGTGGATGAGAAAGGTG
Organism: Rhinoraja longicauda; assembly: GCF_053455715.1. NCBI lineage: Eukaryota > Metazoa > Chordata > Chondrichthyes > Rajiformes > Arhynchobatidae > Rhinoraja > Rhinoraja longicauda. Next base: position 1,932,211 of record NC_135975.1, read on the forward strand.
GGAGGACATAGAACCAGTGTGACCGGGCGATCGATGGTCGGCGTGGGCTCGGTGGGCCGAAGGGCCTGCTGCCGTGCTGTATCTCTAAACAAATTAGTCCCACCGAGTCCGCGCCGACCAGCGATCACGGCACACTATCACTGCCCTGCACGCACCAAGGACAATTTACATTTTATACCGAGCCAATTAACCAGCAAACCCGCGCGTCTTTGGAGTGTTGGGGGAAACCGAAGATCTCGGAGAAAACCCACGCAGGTCACGGGGAGAACGTGCAAACTCCGTACGGACAGCACCCGTAGTCGGGATGGAACCCGGGTCTCCGGCGCTGTGAGGCAGCAGCTCTACCCGCTGCGCCACCATGCTGATCAATGTTTTTCTTCGTGTTTTTTTCTAAGCAGAGACCAAAATGCCTGCAGTGCGCGTCTAGTCTTGGGTTCGATGCACTGTATCTCAGGCACAGTTAACGAGCTGTTGCCATGATCTGTGTGAAAGGTGTGATTACAGTAATTAATTCTACCTGATGATCAGTGTAAAGCATGCCTCAGCCCCTGTCGACAAGTGTGGGCTTCACTTTCACATGCAGCCTACCACCACACACCCACACGTCACACCAAGATGCCAACACGTTCTACAAGACAGAGACCAGACAGCGAGATATCTTAAATGGGCTGAAAGATACGGCATTCGAAACAGACTCCTTGGCCCACCGAGTCCACGCCGACCATCGGTCACCTGTTCACCTAGTACAGCACAAGAACAGGCCCTTCGGCCCACAATGTCCATGCTGTACATGATGCCAAGACCAGCTCCCTCCCTCTTCTCCCCTCTCCCATCGGGCAAGAGGTACAGAAGTGTGAAAATGCACACCTCCAGATTCAGGAAATGCTGGAGTAACTCAGCAGGTTAGGCAGCATCTCAGGAGAGAAGGAATGGGTGACGTTTCGGGTCGAGACCCTTATTCAGACCCGAAACGTCACCCATTCCTTCTCTCCTGACATGCTTCCTGACCCGCTGAGTTACTCCAGCATTTCGTGAAATGAATACCTTCGATTTGTACCAGCATGCCTGACCCGCTGAGTTACTCCAGCACTCTGTGAAACGTCACCTATCCATGTTCTCCACAGATGCTGCCCGACCCGCTGAGTCCGTCTCCATCCCAACCACACACACAATCCGTTTGGGCCCTGCTCTAAAATAATAAATACCGTGCAGGCTCACAGTCACCATCATATTAGATTGCTTCATTTTCTGTCTGCATTATTTCACTCTAAGGCCTACTTCACAGTCTGTGTGCGTACGCCACTGGGAAGGATATCTCCTGTTTACATGTTGCAATGAGATTACTACAGTGTAGGAAGGAACTGCAGATGCTGGTTTATACCGGAGATAGGCACGAAATGCTGGAGTAACTCAGCGGGTCAGGCAGCAATTTACAACTCTCTTTTAAATCCACCGCCTTCTGTGGCAGAGAATTCCACAAATTCACAGCTCTCTGGATGCAAAAGCTTTTCACTGTACCTCGGTATAGGTGACAATTAACTAAACTCAAACTGAAACATGGAAATCTTCTTTGAACCCTTTCAAGTTTGACAACACAAAAAACTGACCAGTGTGCAAATATAAACTCACTGAAGTCGAGGGTTGCCATTTGTCCCGCATTAGCTGGGACATCCCGTATTTTGGGCTAAATTGGTTTGTCCGTTACGGGACCGCCCTTGTCCCATATTAGGCCAGGGGGCGCTGTAGGCCCAGACGCTGTAGGCCTGGATAGTGTAGGCCCCGACAGTGTAGGTCCGGACAGTGTAGGCCCGGACAGTGTAGGCCCGGACAAGGTAGGCCCGGACAGTGTAGGCCCGGACAAGGTAGGCCCGGGCAGTGTAGGCCCGGACAGTGTAGGCCCGGACAGTGTAGGCCCGGACAGTGTAGGCCCGGACAGTGTAGGCCCGGACAGTGTAGGCCCGGACAGTGTAGGCCCGGACAGTGTAGGTCCGGAGGCCCGGGCGCCGCCTAATGACCCGGACGGCTGCTATCGGTGGAGCGGGAGCACGTGGTCGCTGGCTGGGTGAGGTCACGTGGGGCGCGGGGCGGTGACGTCACCTTGTCCCGTATTTGGGAGTGAGGAAGTTGGCACCCCCTAGGAGTGGATGACAAATTGGGAAAACATGGAACTAGTGTGAACGGGTGATTCAGCATGGATTCGGCGGGCCGAAGGGCCTGTTTCTTCGCTGAACCTTTAAAACAAAAGACAAGCGGACAGTGCACGATGTGGTCGGTGGTGTTCCACTGGCGAGGTGGGATTAGAGTTGTCTAGGATGGTTCAGGAAATGTTTTTCATTTGATAATGGTCACCTCCTTCATGAAGATAAAAGCACGGTATGAATAAAATATGGGTGTACAGTCTCTTCTAAATAATGTAATATCCTTCAATGGTGAATAATAATTAGCCGGACACAATATTGATCATTCTGTTTCCCATCTATATTGTTCATCTGTGGTGAAGTAAAACCATTTTCCAATGTGCAATATAGAAAGATTTTCTCTCTCCCTCCCTCTTCCCCCCCCCCCCTCATCCCCATCTCTTTCTCCCTCCCTCTCCCCCTCACCTTCTCTCCTCCTCCTCTCCCCCTCTCTCTCTCAGCTTCTCTCTCTCAGCTTCTCTCTCTCCTCCCTCTATCTCTCTATCCTCTCTCTCTATCTCTGTCTATCTCATTCCCCCCTCTCTCCCTCACTCTGCTGCCTGTCTCTCTCCCCCCTCTTCCTCTCTCTCCCCCCTCTCTTCCCATTCTGTCTCTGTCTCTTTCAGTCTCCTCACTCGCACTTCTCCCTTTCAACTCCTCTCTCTCTCTCTCTCTCTCTCTCTCTCTCTCTCTCTCTCTCTCTCTCTCTCTCTCTCTCTCTCTCTCTCTCTCTCTCTCTCTCTCTCTCTCTCTCTCTCTCTCTCTCTCTCTCTCCTCTCTCCCTCCCTCCCTCCCTCCCTCCCTCCCTCCCTCCCCTCTCTCTCCCTCCCTCCCCTCCCTCTCTCTCTCTCCCTCTCTCTCCCTCTCTCTCTCCCTCTCTCTCTCTCCCCCCTCTCTCCCTCTCTCTCCCTCTCTCTCCCTCTCTCTCTCCCCCTCTCTCCCTCTCTCTCCCTCTCTCTCTCCCTCTCTCTCTCCCTCTCTCTCCCTCTCTCTCCCCTCTCTCTCCTGCATTGTAAGATTAAGCAGAGTGGGTTCCTTTACACCGATCCTAATAGATATATCTTTCCCTTTGGAGAATCCCCAGCACCGTTGTCATGGCGATGAGGCCTAGGGAACAGCGAGCCAGTGCCTCACTCACTAAACATTACAACGTGGAACAGGCCCTTCGGCCCACAATGCCACTGCTGAACATGATGCAAATTAAAAAAGATTATAGTAGATTAGCACAGAGGGCAGTGGAGGCCAATTCATTGGATGAATTTAAAAGAGAGTTAGATAGAGCTCTAGGGGCTAGCGGAATCAAGGGATATGGGGAGAAGGCAGGCACGGGTTACTGATTGTGGATGATCAGCCATGATCACAATGAATGGCGGTGCTGGCTCGACGGGCCAAATAGCCTCCTCCTGCACCTATTTTCTATGTTTCTATGTTAACGGTACAGCACAGGAACAGGCCCTTTGGCCCACAATGTCCACACCAAACATGAGGCCAAGTCCGTTTCTTATCTGCCTGCACGTGATTTATTTCCCGCCATTCCCTGCATTTCCAAAAGCCTCTTAAACGCCACCATCGTATCTGCCTCCACCACTGCCCCTGGCAGCGCGTTCCACCAGACACTGTGTGGAAATAATTATCTGCACATCTCCTTTAAACGTTGCCCTCGCACCTTGAAGCTGTGACCTCCAATATTTGACATTTCCTATCTATGCCACATAATTTTATACATTCTCTCGTCCCACTACAACCTCCGACACTCCGGAGAAAATAATCGAAGTCTGTCGAACTTCTCCTTACAGATGAAACCCTCTAATCCAGGCAGCATTCTGGTAAACCTCCTCTGCACCCTCTGCAAAGCCTCCACATCCCACCTGTAATGGGGGGGGGGGGGGGGGGGGGGGGAACAGAACTGCACATAATACTCCCTAGTGCAGTCTAACCAAAGTTTGAGTTTGTTGTCACGTGTACCGAGGTACAGTGAAAAGCTTTTGTTGCGCGCTAACCAGTCAGCGGAGAGACAATACATGACTACAATCGAGCCGTCCACAGTATACAGATACAGGATAAAGGAATAACGTTTAGTGCAAGGTAAAGCAGTAAAGTCCGATCAAGGATAGTCCGAGGGTCACCAATGAGGTAGATAGTAGTTCAGCACTGCTCTCTGGTTGTGGTAGGATGGTTCAGTTGCCTGATAACAGCCGGGAAGTAACTGTCCCTGAATCTGGAGGTGTGCGTTTTCACACTTCTGTACCTCTTGCCCGATGGGAGAGGGGAGAAGAGGGAGTGACCGGGGTGAGACTGGTCCTTGATGATGCTGCTGGCCTTGCCGAGGCAGCGTGAGGTGTAGATGGAGTCAATGGAAGGGAAGTTAGTTTGTGCGATGGTCTGGGCTGGGTCAAAGTTTTATACAACTGTAACATAACTGCCCGACTCCTTGGGTCTTGTACAACTTCCCCTTGTAGCAGATACCCTCTAATCCAGGGAGATATTGTCAGTTTTCAGGGTGAAAATGTCAAATACTAGAGGATGTAACTGTAAGATGAGTTTTCAATTTTACAGAACCTTGTCTCTGCTAACTCACAGAGTATGGCTCAAGTGAATTTAGGACAAAAATATCAGCAAACATTTCGTTTTGTTTGTTTCCGTTTGGAGAAACAGCACGGGAAACAGGCCCTTCGGCCCACTGGGTCCGTGCCGACCAGCGATCCCCCGCACACTAACACTATCCAACACACACCAGGGACAATTTAAACGTTCACGCCAAGCCAACTAACCTACAGACCTGCACGTCTTTGGAGTGTGGGAGGAAACCCGATGATTTTGGAGAAAACCCACGCAGGTCACCGGGAGAACGTGCAAACTCCGTACAGACAGCACCCGTAGTCGGGATGGAACCCGGGTCTCTGGCGCTGTGAGGCAGCAAACTCTACCGCCGCGCCACCGTGCCACCCAGCAATCAATGACTTTCCATATTCATCCAGAACACGCAATGCAAAATGACCAGACAATACCTGCAATTATCCAAAACAGTGTCGCTTTCAATTATTTTGAACTTCACAAGTGGGATTGGCTTATTATCAAAGAATATTAACAAGGACTTTTTAAATTGGTTATAAATTCCCATGGTGTACATGAGGAGGTGTAATTGTGTTCCTTTTATGTGCTTCTCATCGTATTCACTTGACATTTTGCATTTAGTTGGTCAATGCACGAATAATATTTGTTCATTTGGAATAAAGTTTATTTTTGAAATTAAAAAATAAATAATTTCTGTTCGATGGAATCCGTGAGGAGTTGAAATGATACTTTGTGGGTGGCGCAGCGGTTAGTGCCACTGCCTCACAGAGCCAGACACACAGGTTCGATCCTGACCTCGGGTGTTTGTGTGTGTGTGTGTGTGTGTGTGTGTGTGTGTGTGTGTGTGTGTGTGTGTGTGTGTGTGTGTGTGTGTGTGTGTTGTGTGTGTGCGTGTGCGCGTGTGTGTGTGTGTGTGTAGTTTGTACGTTCTCCCTGTGACCGCATGGGTTTCCTCCGGGTGCTCCGGTTTCCTCCCACATTCCAAAGACATGCGGGGTTTGCAGAAAAAAATAGGTGCAGGAGTAGGCCATTCGGCCCTTCCAGCCAGCACCGCCATACAATATGATCATGACTGATCCTATAAAATGAGTACCTGTTAGTTCCTGCTTTATCCACCCTTATCCTTTGATTCCCTTACCCCTGAGAGCTAAATCTAATCTCTCTTGAAAATTGTAGGTGAATTGTCCCTCTGTAAATTGCCTCCTAGTGTGTAGGGAGTGGATGGAAAGTGGGATAACATGGAACTAGTGTGAACAGGTGATCGATGGTTGGCATGGACTCAGTGGGCTGAATGTTTCCATGCTGTATCTTTTGATCAATCAATTCTTACGCCAGATATTGCTTATTCCTTAATGCGGAAAACTATATTTTATGATATTATTTTAACATTTAATGCTGATGCCAATTAGCAAAGTGGTCCGCTCTTTCATATTTTAGATTCCACAACACACTTGTATTAACCAGTAAATTGCCGTGTCAGCAAAAGCAAACTGTCACATTGCACCACTTTCAAAGGAATTGATTGAATGCACCATTAGTTCAGCTGCTCCAGACAGTACTGAGACACAAGGAACTGCAGATGTAGGAATCTTGAGCAAAACACAGAGTGCTGGAGTAACTCAGCGGGTCAGGCAGCATCTGTGGGGAACATGGATAGGTGACGTTTCACAGAGTGCTGGAGTAACTCAGCGGGTCAGGCAGCATCTCTGGGGAACATGGATAGGTGACGTTTCACAGAGTGCTGGAGTTACTCAGCGGGTCAGGCAGCATCTCTGGGGAATATGGATAGGTGACGTTTCACAGAGTGCTGGAGTAACTCAGCGGGTCAGGCAGCATCTGTGGGGAACATGGATCGGTGACGTTTCACAGAGTGCTGGAGTAACTCAGCGGGTCAGGCAGCATCTCTGGAGAACATGGAAAGGTGACGTTTCGGGTCGAGACCCTTCTTCAGACTTCAGATGGGGACTGATGCGGAATGCTAACGTGGGCAGCTTGGGCTGAGGGGCTCGTTTCCGTGCTGCGTGATTCAACAACTCGATGATTTAACCGTGACCTTCAAAGCTGCGACGGGCTGAGAGTTGTACGTGTGTGTGTGGTGTGGCGGTGACACATGGCAAGGGTGTCGCAGAAGGAGAGAGGCAGTGGTTGCTGATCTGTTGAAGCCAAGAGACGGAGACTCTGCCAGGAAGTTGCTCATCGTTCTTCCACCCCCCACCCCCACCCCCCCCCCCCCCCACCCCCCCCCCCCCCCCCCCCCCCCCACTCTGTTCCCCATCAACTTCTGCCCGAACCATGAATATTCTATTCGGGAAAAGCAGGGCTGCCTCATAGTTTAATCGTTTGAAAGCCTCTTATGCCCTCATTAAGCTGTCAACTGCAAACAGGCTCCCAGCTTTCTCTTTCTAAATCTAACTCTCTCTTGAAAACATCCAGTGAATTGGCCTCCACTGCCTTCTGTGGCAGAGAATTCCACAGATTCACAACTCTCTGGGATGAGGAAAAACGTTTCCACCCAGAGAGTTGTGAATCTGTGGAATTCTCTGCCACAGAAGGCAGTGGAGGCCAATTCACTGGATGTTTTCAGGAGAGAGTTAGATTGAGCTCTCAGGGCTAACGGAATCAAGGGATATGGGGAGAAAGCAGGAACGGGGTACTGATTTTAGATGATCAGCCATGATCATATTGAAATGGCGGTGCTGGCTCGAAGGGGCGAATGGACTCCTCCTGCACCTATTTTCTATGTTTTTTCTATGTTTCTTAGCTGGGGTGACAGCACCTTTAGGATCAGAATCCACCGCTACGGTCACTAAACGAGAGGCTGAATTCATATCATATATCATATCATATCATATATATACAGCCGGAAACAGGCCTTTTCGGCCCTCCAAGTCCGTGCCGCCCAGTGATCCCCGTACATTAACACTATCCTACACCCACTAGGGACAATTTTTACATTTACCCAGCAATTAACCTACATACCATTGGTTGAGTTTATCATGTGAGCCGAATATATGAGACATGCTAAGAGTCCTTTTCAACCTCACCCGAACGATGTCTTCTGCCTTCCACCCACATCCCCATTCATCAAAAAAGATGTCAGGTTAATTGGCTTGGCATAGATGTATGGATGTATGGAGGGTTAATGGGTTTGGTAAATGTAAAAAAAAATTCCCTAGTGTGTGTAGGATAGTGTTAGTGTGCGGGGATCGCTGGTCGGCGCGGACGTCGGTAGGCCGAAGGGCCTGTTTCTGCGCTGTATCTCTAAACTAAACTACACTAAAGACATGAGGAAGGTGGAATACCTGCCTACAAGAAGCAGATGGCTCAGCCTGCCCTGATCTCTGTTACTTTTCTCACAACCTTTAATTTTAGCCTGAGACCTGACATTGCATTTTAAAAAGGCTATGGTGTGAGTGTGTTAAGAGTGAGTGGAATTGGATCGTTCATATATTCATAAGTGAGAGGAGCAGAATTAGGCCATTCGGCCCATCGAGTCTACTCCGCCATTCAATCATGGCTGATCTATCTCTCCCTCCTAACCCCATTCTCGTGCCTTCTCCCCATAACCCCTGACACCCGCACTAATCAACAATCTATCTATCTCTGCCTTAAAAATATCCACTGACTTGTGGCCTCCACAGCCGTCTGTGGCAATAAATTCCCCAGATTCACCACCCTCTGACTAAAGAAATTCCTCCTCATCTCCTTGCCAAAAGTACGTCCTTTAATTCTGAGACTGTGCCCTCTGGTCCTGGACTCTCCCACTGCTGGAAACATCCTCTCCATGTCCTCTCTATCCAGGCCGCTCACTGTTCGAATATCAAGTTGAATATGGAGTCATAGAGTCACACAGTACGGAAAGAGGCCCTTCAGCCCAACTCATCCATCCTGTCCCATCTGCACTAATCACACCTGCCTGTGTTTGGCCCATATCCCCCCTAACTCTTTCCTATCCATGTACCTGCCCAGATTTCTTTTAAATGTTATAGTATCTGCCTCCACTACCTCATCTGGCAGCTCGTTCCAGATACCCACCACCCTCTGAGTGAAAAAGTTACCCCTCAGGTTCCTATTAAATCTTTCCCCTCTCACCTTGAACCTGGTTCTTGATTCCCCTACTCTGAGTAAAGGGTTGTGCAATCGGCCGGTCTATTCCCCTCATGATTTTATCCACCTCTATAAGATCTCCCCCCCTCATCCTCCTGCGCTCCAAGGAATAGTATCCCAGCCAGCTCAACCTCTCCCTGTAGCTCAGGCCCTCGAGTCCTGGCAACGTCATCGAAAATCTTTTCGGCACACTCATCAGGCAACTGAACCAAACTGTCACCAACTTAGGGCGGTCAGGGTGGCGCAGCGGTAGAGTTGCTGCCTGACAACGAATGCAGCGCCGGAGACCCGGGTTCGATCCCGACTACGGGTGCTGTCTGTACGGAGTTTGTACGTTCTCCCCGTGACCCACGTGGGTTTTCTCTGAGATCTTCGGTTTCCTCCCACACTCCAAAGACGTGCAGGTTTGTGGTTTAATTGGCTCGGTAAATGTAAAAATTGTCTCTAGTGGGTGTAGGATAGTGTTAGTGTGCGGGGATCGCTGGTCGGCGCGGACCCGGTGGGCCGAAAGGGCCTGTTTCCGCGCTGTATCTCTAAAATAAAACTAAATTAAACTAAACTCTTTCCAACTTAATGACATCTTTCCTAGAGCACCCGATATTTATAGACAATAGACAATAGGTGCAGGAGGAGGCCATTCGGCCCTTTGAGCAAGCACCGCCATTCAATGTGATCATGGCTGATCATTCTCAATCAGTACCCCGTTCCTGCCTTCTCCCCATACCCCCTGACTCCGCTATCCTTAAGAGCTCTAACTAGCTCTCTCTTGAATGCATTCAGAGAATTGGCCTCCACTGCCTTCTGAGGCAGAGAATCCCACAGATTCACAACTCTCTGACTGAAAAAGTTTTTCCTCATCTCAGTTCTAAATGGCCTACCCCTTATTCTTAAACTGTGGCCCCTTGTTCTGGACTCCCCCAACATTGGGAACATGTTTCCTGCCTCTAACGTGTCCAACCCCTTAATAATCTTATACGTTTCGATAAGATCTCCTCTCATCCTTCTAAATTCCAGTGTATACAAGACTAGTCGCTCCAGTCTTTCAACATACGACAGTCCCGCCATTCCGGGAATTAACCTAGTAAACCTACGTTGCACGCCCTCAATAGCAAGAATATCCTTCCTCAAATTTGGAGACCAAAACTGCACACAGTACTCCAGGTGCGGTCTCACTAGGGCCCTGTACAACTGCAGAAGGACCTCTTTGCTCCTATACTCAACTCCTCCTGTTATGATATTTACTGCTGTTGATTTTATACACATCTTTAATATCATCGTACACCTCTCTTAAGATCACATTTCATTGCAAACAGCCTGAGCGCCAGGAAGCATTGAGACTCAAATGTCGTTCACTCACAGTTGCATCACCAGATACAAATGGTTCGGACTTTCATAGATGTCTTCTAGTGCCACTATGTTTTCATGCTTGATCCTGAAAGACAGAATGGAACGGATTGAGTTCTCGAGAATCAAAGTCATATAAACCACCCCCCCCCCACTGACTCCATCTACACCTCACGCTGCCTCGGCAAGGCCAACAGCATAATCAAGGACCAGTCTCACCCCGTTCACTCCCTCTTCTCCCCTCTCCCATTGGGCAAGAGGTACAGAAGTGTGAAAACGCACACCTCCAGATTCAGGGACAGTTTCTTCCCGGCTGTTATCAGGCAACTGAACCGTCCTCTCACCAACTAGAGAGCGGCCCTGACCTCCCATCTACCTCATTTGGGGAGCTCCAGACTGTCTTTAATCGGACTTTACCTTGCACTAAACATTATCGCCTATATCCTGTACACTGTACACTGTGGACGGCTCGATTGTAATCGTTTATAGTCTTTTCATTGACTGGATAGCACGCAACAAATGTAATTTCACTGTTCATCAGCTCATAGGTTCTAGGAGCAGAATTAGGCCATTCGGCCCATCAAGTCTACTCCGCCATTCAATCACGGCTGATCTATCTCTCCCTCCTAACCCCATTCTCCTGCCTTCTCCCCATAACCCCTGACACCCGTAACAATGAAATTCTGACTTGCTGCTGCATAACTGGCCCCTAAACACAATGCTGCAGATAACATACAATAACCTAACAATTAACAATGCGTTCCTCTCACCATCTGCACAGGAAAATCCCAAAGGTTACCACTTTTTTAACACTTGTAAAATCCTGACACATGTTTGTAGACACAAGGAACTGCAGATGTTAGTTTACAAAGATAGACATAGAGTGCTGGAGTAATTCAGCGGGTCAGGCAGCATCTGTGGAGAACATGGATAGGTGGCGTTTCACAGAGTGCTGGAGTAACTCAGCGGGTCAGGCAGCATCTCTGGAGAACATGGATAGGTGACGTTTCACAGAGTGCTGGAGTAACTCAGCGGGTCAGGCAGCATCTGTGGAGAACATGGATAGGTGACGTTTTACAGAGTGCTGGAGTAACTCAGCGGGTCAGGCAGCATCTCTGGAGACCATGGATCTCTGAAGACCCTTCTTCAGGCATGTGTTTGTTCTGCTTCATTAAGGCAACAGAAGACCATCATAAAGCGAAGATATGTGTAGGAAGGAACTGCAGATGCTGGTTTACATACGAAGATAGACACAAAGTGCTGGAGTAACTCAGCGGGACAGGCAGCATCTGTGGATCAAAGGAATGGGTGAATTCAGAGACTGAAGAAGGGTCTCGATCCAAAACATCACCCATTCCTTCCATCCAGAGATGTTGCCTGCCCCGCTGAGTTACTCCGGCATTTTGCATCCATTAAAAAGTGAAGATAATTTAATAATACTTTTTATATCAGAAAAGCAACAAAAAGATCTTTTTAATATCAAATGCTATGCCAGATAACTACCCATGTTGGTGAGATACAGCGTGGAAACAGGTTCTTCGGCCCACCGAGTCCACACCGACCAGCGATCCCCGCACACTAACACTATCCTACACACACTAGGGACAATGCTTCAACTTACCGAAGCTAATTAACCTACAAGTGTTTACGTTGTTGGTGGAAATCGAGGTTACCGGAGGAAACCCACGCAGGTCACGGGAAAAACGTACAAACTCCGTACAGACAGCGCCCGTAGTCGGGATCGAACCTGACTCTGTAAGCTCTCTGGCCTGTAAGGCAGCAACTCTAGACAATAGACAATAGGTGCAGGAGGAGGCCATTCGGCCCTTCGAGCCAGCACCGCCATTCAATGTGATCATGGCTGATCATTCTCAATCAGTACCCCGTTCCTGCCTTCTCCCCATACCCCCTGACTCTACCGCTGCACCACCTTGCCACCCATAGAGTCATACAGTGTGAAAACATCTACACCAGTCCTACACATGTACCTGTCCAAACGCCTTTTAAATGTTGTTACAGTGTCTGAAGAGTGGTCTCGACCCGAAACGTCACCCATTCCTTCTCTCCGGAGATGCTGCCTGTCCCACTGAGTTACTCCAGCTTTTTGTGTCTCTCTTCGCTTTAAACCAGCATCTGCTGTTCCTTCCTCCTTACAGTACCTGGCTCTGGCCTGACCTGCTGAGTTGCGTAGGAAAATAACTGCAGATGCCGGTACAAATCGAAGGTATCACAAAATGCTGGAGTAACTCAGCAGGACAGGCAGCATCTAGGAGAGAGGGAATGGGTGACGTTTCGGGTCGACACCCTTCTTCAGACTGAGTTACTCCAGCACTTTGTGTCCTTTCTCGGATAGGGTGGCTGGATCAGAGGGACTAGCATTGGTTGGCATGGACCAGTTGGGCTGAAGGGCCTGTTTCCGTGCCATTTCGCCCAGTGACTGTGCGATGAGTCAGATCAACAAGACTCGGTCTCAGGTGCTGGGTAGATGGAAAAGCATCTTTGAAGCCAGCGTGAGCTGTGTTTAACAAATGCTGTTTGAACAGCAGGTTGTCAACAACACCTTTTATTAATGTAGTGTGTTGATCTGTTGGGGTTCTACCTGCATGCCTGTCTCTGAAGACAGCCATTCCCCCTCACTCCCCTCCATGGCTAGAAGCCAATTCAAGAGGCATTTACTGGGACTGCTTGAAGGGAAGAGGCTGGAAACTCGCTGGAGTTTGGAAGGATGAGGTGGTGGAACCTCATTGAAACTTTCCAAATAGTGAGCGGCCTGGATAGAGTGGATGTGGAGAGGATGTTTCCACTAGTGGGAGAGACTAGGACCAGAGGGCACAGCCTCAGAATTAAAGGACATTCAGTTAGGAAGGAGATGAGGAGGAATTTCTTTAGTCAGAGGGTGGTGAATCTGTGGAATTCATTGCCACAGAAGGCTGTGGAGGCCACAAGTCAGTGGGTATCTTTGAGGTGGAGATTGCCAGATTCTTGATTAGTACTGGCGTCGGTGGTCAGTGGAGAAGGCAGGGGAATGGGGTTAGGAGGGAGAGATAGATCAGCCATGATTGGATGATGGAGTAGGCTCAATGGGCCGAATGGCCTAATTCTGCTCCTATCACATGTGAACATGAACAATATCTCGACCTGAAACATCTCCTATCCCATGTTCTCCAGAGATGCTGCCTGACCCGCTGAGTTACTCCAGCACTCTGTGTCCTTTTATCTATTAACTAGCTTCTGCAGTTTCTCTGCATCCTCACCAAAGCCTCCTCACCTGGTTCTGGACAGGTACGCAGATAGAACAGGTTTAGAGGATGTGGGCCAAATGTGCGTACGTGGGACTAGTCTAGATGGGGCATTTTGGTCAGTATGGACAGGTTGGGCCGAAGGAACTGATTTGCATGACTTAGTTATAGAGTCATAGAATGTGGAAACAGGCCCTTCGTCTCAACTCGCCCATTCCGACCAAGATTAGTTTAGTTTTGTTCAGAGATACAGCGCGGAAACAGGCCCTTCAGCCCAAGGTCTGCACCCCGCACACTAACACTATCCTACACACGCTAGGGGCAATTTAGAAACGTTATTGTGTACAGGGTGGGCCTGTTTCCCCACTGTATCTCTAAACTAAATTATTAGGATGGCACGGTGGTGCAGCGGGTAGAGCTGCTGCCTCACGGCGCCAGAGACCCGGGTTCAATCCCGACTACGGGCGCCGTCTGTACGGAGTTTGTACGTTCTCCCCGTGACCTGCGTGGGTTTTCTCTGAGATCTTCGGTGTCCTCCCGCACTCCAAAGACGTGCAGGTTTGTGGGTTAATTGGCTTGATGCTAATGTAAATTGTCCCTAGTGTGTGTAGGATAGTGTGAGTGTGCGGGGATCGCTGGTCGGCGCGGACCCGTGGGCCGAAGGGCGTGTATGCGCGCTGTATCTCTAAACTAAATTAAACTAAACTGTTCCCTAGGGAACTGCCCGTAATAGAACGATGTCCAATGCAGAAAATGGCAATGTAGTCCTGACCTTTACAACTAGCTTGCCTTGTCAGTGTGTTAAATAACACCTACTCACAATTAACCAACTTGACTTCACGGCTCGTTATAATCTCCGTCTATAGAAACTCCATTTCCCCATAAAGAGAGAATTACTGCTGTTGGCATTGCTCTGAGTCCACATGCCTGAGATGCTGCAGCAAGCAACATTTTCATTCTACCTGTCCTTTTAGAGTGTAGAAAGAAACTGCAGATGTTGGTTTATACCAAGGATGGTCACAAAGTGCTGGAATAACTCAGCAGGTCAGGCAGCACCTCTCGAGAAAAAGGGATGGGTGAAGTTTCGGGTCAGAACGTCACCTATCCATGTTCTCCAGAGATGCTGCCTGACCCGCTGAGTTACTCCAGCACTCTGTGAAACGTCACCTATCCATGTTCTCCACAGATGCTGCCTGACCCGCTGAGTTACTCCAGCACTCTGTGAAACGTCACCTATCCATGTTCTCCACAGATGCTGCCTGACCCGCTGAGTTACTCCAGCACTCTGTGAAACGTCACCTATCCATGTTCTCCAGAGATGCTGCCTGACCCGCTGAGTTACTCCAGCACTCTGTGACTGTCTTTGCCATCAGTGTGTGTTTGGAGTGGGATCCAGACTGAAAGAGGTGGAGCTGAGGTGGGAACAGAGATGGTAACAGATTCCGGGGATGTCTGTTCTGTACGTGTTGATTAATTGCTAAATTTCAAGTCTGATTGAATCCATGTTACAATCTGCGAGATACAAATCTCCAGCTCATCATTCTGCTGCCTTACTTATAAACAGGTCAGCGGCCAGCTCTGGGGAACACCTACACTTTAGTGCCCACCTGATGAAGTCTAATGAAGAAACGGAATCTGTTTAGTTTGGAGACACAGCACAGAAACAGGCCCTTCGGCCCACCGAGTCCATGCCGACCAGCGATCGCCCACTCACACTAGTTCCGTGTTATCCCACTTCCTCATCCACTCCCTGCACACGAGGGGGCAATTTACAGAGGGGCCGATTAACCCACAAACCCGCACGTCTTTGGGATGTGGGAGGAAACCGGAGCGCCCGGAGAAAACCCACGCAGGTCACAGCGAGAATGTGCAAACTCCACACACACACAGACAGCACCCGAGGTCAGGATGGAACCCGGGTCTGCGGCGCTGTGAGGTAGCAGCTCTACCCGCTGCATCACCGTGCCGTAGTCAGACTCAACCTGGGTTCACTGAGCTGCCACAACGGGCAGGGCACTGACTGTTCAATACAGGGCCTCACTGCAGGCCCCCTCTCTACACAGACCCCTGGTTAACACAGAAGGAGGGCACGAGGGGAGGGAGGGGGGTAACGATGGGGGGGGGGGGGAACAGGGGGAGGAGGGGAGCAGGGACGAAGGGAATGAGTGAGGGAAGGGTGGAGGGAAGGAGGGGTTGTGGCCTCCATAGCCGCCTGTGGCAATGAATCCCACAGATTCACTACCCTCTGACTAAAGAAATTCCTCCTCATCTCCTTCCTAAAGGAACGTCCTTTTAATTCTGAGACTGTGCCTTCTGGTCCTAGACTCTCCCACTAGTGGAAACATCCTCTCCACATCCACTCTATCCAGGCCGCTCACTAATGGGTAGGTTTCATTGAGATCCCTCCCTCCCCTCATCCTTCTAAACTTCAGCGAGTACAGGCCCAGTGCCGACAAACGCTGAGTTCCCTGAATCTATGTTTCTGTAAATGCTGTTGGAAGTGGTGGAGGGAAGATTGATAACTGTTACAGAGGTGGGAGCATTGCCAAATGTTTTAATGCTTACTGTAGCGTATTAGTGGTTAGACAAACGGCTCAGCTTTTAACTGACCAAACAACTGCGTTACTGCCTCAGAAATATATTATTTGGGGGGAAAAGGAAATAGAAAGCTTTATTGGTGTTTGTTCATATCACTGACCAGATAGAGGGCTAGCTCCATGAATGTTAACGAGTTCATTGAAATCTTCAGCTATCAAACCAACGGGCCATTTCGGAGAAAACCCACGCAGGTCACGGGGAGAACGTGCAAACTCCGTACAGACAGCGCCCGCGGTCAGGATGGAACCCAAGTCTCGGGCGCTGGGAGGCAGCGGCTCTACCCGCTGCACCGCCGCGTTTGGTTCCTGTTGGCTCCTCAGCCGATAGATCGCTGGGTGCAGTTTAATAAACATTGGGAAATGCGCACTGTATCCATCAGTGGTTTAATTGACAATTAATCTTCAGTGGCTGATCATTAGAAGATTTAATCTGCTCTGCTCTGAGGCAAGGGCTCACACAGACACACGGGGAGGGGGGACTGGAGAGGGGGCGGTCTGTGGCCAGCTCCCTGCAGCAGAGAACACAGCAAGGATTTGTGTGTGTGTGTGTGTGTGGCTGTGTGTGTGTGTGTGTATGTGGCTGTGTGTGTGTGGCTGTGTGTGTGTGTGTGTGTGGCTGTGTGTGTGTGTGTGTGTGTGGCTGTGTGTGTGTGTGTGTGTGTGTGGCTGTGTGTGTGTGTGTGTGTGTGTGTGTGTGTGTGGCTCTGTGTGTGTGTGGCTGTGTGTGTGGCTGTGTGTGTGTGTGCGTGGGTGTGTGCGTGGGTGTCGGTGTGTGTGCGTGGGCGTGCGAGTGTGTGTGTGCATGTGTGTGTCTGTGCGTGTGTGTCTGTGTTAGTGTGTGTATGAGTGTGTGTGTGTGTGTGTGTGTGTGTGTGTGTGTGTGTGTGTGTGTGTGTGTATCTATGTGATTATGTGTGTCAGTCTGTGTCCGTCGGCACATATGTATCTGTGTGTCTATACGTGCATAGTGCATGTGTGTGTGTGTGCGTGCGCGAGTGTGTATGCGTGTGCGTGTGCATAGTAAGTATGAGAGCACACGGAAACACAAGGAAATGCAGGTGCTGGAGTTTGGACCAAAACACAAAGGGCTGGAAGAACTCAGAGGGTCGGTCAGGCAGCATCTGTGAAGAACATAGATAGATGATGTTTCGGTTCGGGACCTTTCTTCAGTCTCAAATTTGAAAGATTTTAAATTTAGAGTCATAGAGTCACATAGCGTGGAAACAGGCCCTTCGGCCCAACTTGCCCACACCGGCCAACATGTCCCATCTACACTATTCCCACCTTATAGTGTTTGGTCCATATCCCTCCAAACCTGTCCTATCCATGTACCTGTCTAAATGCTTCTTAAATGTAGCAATACTACCTGCCTGAACTACCCACTCCATCCTCTCCACATCCACTCTATCCAGGCCTTTCACTATTCGGTAAGTTTCAATGAGGTCCCCCCCCTCATCTCTAAACTCCAGCGAGTACAGGCCCAGTGCCAACAAACCCTCATCGTATGTTAACCCACTCATCCCTGGGATCGTTCTCATAAACCTCCTCTAGACCCTCTCCAGAGCCACCACATCCTTCCTCAGATAGAGGGGTAGGGTTGCCAACTGTCCCGTATTAGCCGGGGCATCCCGTATTTAGACTCGGGGGGGGGGGGGGGGGGGGGGAGGTGCTGTAGGCCCTGGTACTGTAGGCCCGGACACTGTAGACCCGGACACTGTAGGCCCGAACACTGTAGGCCCGGACACTGTAGGCCCGGACACTGTAGGCCCGGACACTGTAGGCCCGGACACTGTAGGCCCGGATACTGTAGGCCTGGACACTGTAGGCCTGGACATTGTAGGCCCGGACACTGTAGGCCCGGATACTGTAGGCCCGGACACTGTAGGCCCGGTCACTGTAGGCCCAGGGGACACTGTAGGCCCAGGGGCTGCTGTGGGCCCGGACACTGTAGGCCCGGACACTGTAGGCCTGGACACTATAGGCCGGACAGTTTTAGGCCCGGACACTATAGGCCCGGGGCTGCTGCAGGCCCAGACAGATGTCACATTTTGTCCCTTATCTGGGAGTGAGGAAGTTGGCAACCCTATAGAGGGGTCCTCTCTCACCTCCGGAGAACGGCGATCTCATTCTCAATGCTGTTCTCCTTGCCCTTCAACGCCTTCTTCGGGATGCATTTGATGGCAAACATTTTGCCGCTGGTCCTCTCCTTGGCCATCACCACTTCGGAAAAGGCACCGCTGAAAAAATAAAGAGAGAGAGAGAGAGAGAAAGGAGGTCAGGATCGAGCACAGCCCTGGCGATTATCGTCAATGAAAACCTTACACACACGCAAGACAATCAAGACTTTATCTAAGAGCATCAATTTTTGTTTTAAAAATCAAAAGAAACTTTAATCAAAGGGCCTTCTTCAGTCAGAGTGAGGCCCAGCGCAAATTGGAGGAACAGCACCTCTTATTTCGCTTGGGTAGTTTACACCCCAGCGGTATGAACATTGACTTCTCTAACTCCAGACAGTCCCTGCTTTCCCTCTCTCTCCATCCCCTCCCCATTCCCAGTTCTCCCACCAGTCTCCGACTACATTCTATCTGTGTCGCGCCCCCTCCCCTGACATCAGTCTGAAGAAGGGTCTCGACCCGGAACGTCCCCCGTTCCTTCTCTCCACAGATGCTGCCTGACCCGCTGAGTTACTCCAGCACTTTGTGTCTACCCTCTGATCCAAGCAGCTTTCTGCAATACCTCCTCTGCATCCTCTCCAAAACCACCACATCCTTCCTGTAATGACTTTGTGTCAGAGAACAAATGTTATTAAACTCTGACGCGCTACAACTCAATATGTATACAACGCTACATGCATTTCTTACAAAACAATTCATGCAATGCAATTAAAAAATCTCATGCATAATAGACGTACAGTTCTGCACAGTGAAACATAGTTTAATAAGCCAAGGCTCCCATCAATTCAGGTTTTATTACATTTTTGATTGTGAATTAAACATTAAACACAAAGTATTAAAAAATTATTTTGCTGGGGGCAGCACATTGGCACAGCGGTAGAGTTGCTGCCTCACAGCTCCAGAGACCCGGGTTCCATCCCGACAAAGGGCGCTGTCTGTACGGAGTTTGTACGTTCTCCCCGTGACCTGCGTGGGTTTTTTCCGAGATCTCCGGTTTCCTCCCACACTCCAAAGACTCATTATCACCTTCCCCTCAGCCAGAAATGTGCCATTCTACATTACCTTGACCATCGTCCCCTTTGATCTGTGCTTTCACACCTTACCCTTCCATATCTCTGTGTCTCCCTCGGCCCTGACTCTCAGTCTGAAGAAGGGTCTCGACCCGAAACGTCACCCATTCCTTCTCTCCAGAGATGCTGCCTGCCCCGCTGAGTGATTGTTTAGGCCCCGGCAGGTGACTAGGCCGTTGCCGCACGGTTGCCGGGGTGTCGCGGGCACGGTCGTGAGTCGTCTTCAAAGAGTCGCAGCGTCTTTCTGGTCGCC
The DNA here is from genome assembly GCF_053455715.1 of Rhinoraja longicauda. NCBI lineage: Eukaryota > Metazoa > Chordata > Chondrichthyes > Rajiformes > Arhynchobatidae > Rhinoraja > Rhinoraja longicauda. The sequence continues at coordinate 1,951,746 of NC_135975.1, forward strand.
GCTGGATCTTCAGAATGTTAACAAATATTTTGGCGACAGTGGGTTTGACGCCAATGAGCGTAGCTTGACATCTCCTGATGTGGGCGCTGTTGTAGGTTGTCCCCAGGTAACGTAAGTTGGCGCCGGTGCGGACTTCGGTGAATTCCATTGGCGACTCCCTACGTCAACCGGCGACAGGCACCAGCGTCAAAACCGGAGGCCAAAATGACGTGAATTGTCTTCAGTTGTCGCCGACACGGTCGTAGCTTGTCGCGGGTGGACGTAGGTTGTCTTCGGTTGTCGCCTGTGTGGTCGTACGTTGTCGTAGGTGCAGTCGTAGGTGGACGTCCTAGGTCGCGACGACTGGGTCGCCGGTTGTCGGTAGCTTCCCGTAGCTTGACATCGACTAGGTGGTAGGTTGTTGTAGCTTGTCGTAGACATTGTCGTAGGGGGGGTCCAGTCACCGTTTTTTGGGCGGCCTGCTATGACAGTCGCCGGCAGTCGCCTAAGAAATCGCCTACATGGGACAGGCTCTTACTCCAGATTTTGTGTCTACCTTCAGATTTCCAGAACTGTTGTGGATTTTATTAATAGACTAATAGCCTGATGCTAAAATTCAAATCCACAGAAACATCTGATTGTGTAAGAGCATTGGAGATTAGACTTAATGAAAGGCTTTAAACTCAGGCACTGACCTCTCCTAACCCTGCACTCTGGATTTGGAAGCAGATGATGAACACAGAAATAAAACTGGAAGTAACTAGCAAGGCCAGTGGCTTCTGTGGAGAGGGAAGGTTCATGGACCATAGTTCATGGTTTAGTTAGTGTAGGAAGGGCCTGCAGATGCTGGATTATACCGAAGATGGACACAAAATGCTGGAGTAACTCAACGGGACAGGCAGCATCTCTGGAGAGAAGAAATGGGTGACGTTCCTGGAAGATGGGTCTTGACCCGAAACGTCACCAGTTCCTTCTCTCCAGAGATGCTGCCTGCCTGACCCGCTGAGTTACACCAGCACTTTGTGTCTATCTATAGTTCAGTTAGTTTTGTGCAATGTTCATGAATTTGTTAAAGGGCGGCACGGTGGCGCAGCGGGTAGAGCTGCTGCCTCACAGCGCCGGAGACCCGGGTTCCATCCTGACCACGGGTACTGTCTGTACGGAGTTTGCACGCTCTGTGCCTAACCAGAATTTTCTCTGAGATCTACAGTTTCCTCCCACACTCCAAAGACGTACAGGTTTGTAGGTTAGTTGGCTTGGTATAAATGTAAATGGCCCCCAGTGTTAGTGTGCGGGGATCGCTGGTCGGCGTGCACTGTTTCCGCGCTGTATCTCTAAACTAAACTAAAACCATGATGGTTGTTGGGAAGAAGCTGTTCCTGAACCTGGAGGTCACGGTTTTCAGGCTCCTGTACCTTCTTCTCCATGGTAGCAGCGAGATGAGAGTGTGGCCAGGGTGGTGTGGGTCAGTGAGAGTGTGGCCAGGGTGGTGTGGGTCAGTGAGAGTGTGGCCAGGGTGGTGTGGGTCAGTGAGAGTGTGGCCAGGGTGGTGTGGGTCAGTGAGAGTGTGGCCAGGGTGGTGTGGGTCAGTGAGAGTGTGGCCAGGGTGGTGTGGGTCAGTGAGAGTGTGGCCAGGGTGGTGTGGGTCAGTGAGAGTGTGGCCAGGGTGGTGTGGGTCTCTGATGATGCTGGCTGCCTTTTTGAGGCAGCGCCTCCTTTTTTAGTTTAGTTTAGAGATACAGCGTGGAAACAGGCCCTTCGGCCCACCGAGTCCGCGCCGACCAGCGATCCCCGCACATTCAACACTATCCTACACACACTAGGGACAATTTCTTTACACTTACACCAAGCCAATTAACCTACATACCTGCACGTCTTTGGAGTGTGGGAGGAAACCGAAGATCACGGGGAGAACGTACAAACTCCGTACAGACAGCACCCGTAGTCGGGATGGAACCCGAGTCTCCGGCGCTGCAAGCGCTGTAAGGCGGCAACTCTACCGCTGCGCCACCGTGACTGCCTGTAGATCCCTTTAATGGTGGAGTTTTTCAGCTCAATGTGTTGCCTTGCATGTTGATTTTTCTTGTATTTAGGATTAATAGCCAGCATTAGTGCTGGGAAACCAGCTGGGAGACGTGTAGTTAAGCAACAAGGCTTTCTGAAGCCAGTTTCTCCATTGTTTTCAGTTAATTAACTAGGAGGCAATAATGGGATTTTAAAGGCAAGATTTCACACACTCGTGTACCATTGTCTTATCTTGGGATGATAATGCATCTTTAATATGTTCCATCAGAGATACACAAATCACTTCAAGATGAATGCGGATTATACTTGACATCCTAACAGCACTAATCATGAACAAATATCGATAGTTTCCAACATGTCCACCTCATTAGTCGAGACCCTTACCCAGCGGTATATAGAAACATAGAAAATAGGTGCAGGAGGAGGCCATTCGGCCCTTCGAGCCAGCACCGCCATTCATTGTGATCATGGCTGATCATCCACAATCAGTAACCCGTGCCTGCCTTCTCCCCATATCCCTTGATTCCAGTAGCCCCTAGAGCTCTATCTAACTCTCTCTTAAATCCATCCAGTGATTTGGCTTCCACTGCCCTCTCACTGGATGGATATGAATATTGACTTCTCTAAGTTCGTACCCCTTGCTCTCCCTCTCTCTCCGTCCCTCCCCCTCCCCAGCTCTCGTGCTCTTGAAATAAGCGCTAGCTTTGTGCATGCCTCCCTGACAACTGATTGGACTTGCAAATGAACTTGATGGGAATCCTGCACCAGCACTCCCAGGTCCCTCTGCACCTTGTCAGCGTTGCCTGGTCTACCCGGCATTCCTGCTACCAAAATGCACGACTCCGCACTTGGACACTTTTGCATCTGGTCTGGCCCGTGCCTCACTGAGGAAGCAGGCAGCCTGTCAGCTATACAACCGACAGAAGAGACAAATGGAATCCCTTTCTGGCTGATCTATTGATGGGCAGCGGGAGGCTGGCATCCTGAGAACGTTTACACAGCGAGCTCCCGGCTGCAGTTACAGTCAAACAAGGAGACGGCACTCGATGAAACGACAAGTCAATTGCAGTACTAGATTTTGTAAACTGATGTAAGTGGAATTCATTATATCAGATATGAAATGAAATCGCTCGAGTCAGATCAAATTTATGCTTCTCATCCACAGTCTGAACAAGGAAGGGGTTTCCCCAACAATGGGATCTGCAGATGCTGGAACCTTCCACGAAGTAAACGTCACCAGTAACGTCCCGACCAGTCAAGTCAAATCAACGGCCAGGAACGCACAACAACGCCTCTACTTCCCCACAAAGCTTGGGAAGTTCGGCACGCCTCCTACAGCTCTCACTATCTTCTACAGATGCGCCGGTTGCAAGCGTTGTATCGGGACACATCGCAGCACGGTTTGGGAAACAGCTCCATACACAAGGCCGAAAGAGATTGCAGAGAGTTGTGGACGCAGCCCAGACCATCACACAAACCGACCTCCCTTCCATTGACTCCATCTACACCTCACGCTGCCTCGGCAAGGCCAGCAGCATCATCAAGGACCAGTCTCACCCCGGCCACTCCCTCTTCTCCCCTCTCCCATCGGGCAAGAGGTACAGAAGTGTGAAAACGCACACCTCCAGATTCAGGGGCAGTTTCTTCCCGGCTGTTATCAGGCAACTGAACCATCCTCTCATCAGCTAGAGAGCGGTCCTGACCTCCCATCTACTTCACTGGAGACCTTCGGACTATTTTTAATCGGACATTATCTTGCCCTAAACGTTATTCCCTTATCATGTATCTATCTGTACACTGTGAATGGCTCGATTGTAACCATGTATTGTCTTTCCGCTGGCTGGTTAGCGCGCAACAAAGGTTTTTTACCGTACACCGTACACGTGACAATAAACTGAACTAAACGGAACTATTCTTCAGTAAAGCACGAAGTGCTGGAGGAACTCTGTTTTATTTTTTTCTCGGCTGGACACCTTCATCGAAACTTCAGAATGAAGCGTACACTTCATTATGTTATCTGTCCACTCACAAAACAGAAGGTGTTGGGGAAACTCAGCGGGTCAGGCAGCATCTGTGGAAGCAGATGGACAGGCAAAGCTTTGGGTCGGGACCCTTTTTCGGACTGATGGAGTCGGGGGGAAATTTAGCCTCCACAGCCGTCTGTGGCAATGAATTCCACAGATTCACCACCCTCTGACTAAAGAAATCCTTCCTCATCTCCTTCCTAAAGGAACGTCCTTTCATTCTGAGGCTGTGCCCTCTGGTCCTAGACTCTCCCACTAGTGGAAACATTCTCTCCACATCCACTCTATCCAGGCCGCTCACTATTCTGTACGTTTCAATGAGGTCCCCCCTCATCCTTCTAAACTCCAGCGAGTACAGGCCCAGTGCCCACAAACGCTCATCATATGTTAACCCACTCATTCCTGGTATCATTCTGGTAAACCTCCTCTGGACCCTCTCCAGAGCCAGCACATCCTTCCTCTGACAGAGTCATAGAGTGATACAGTGTGGAAACAGGCCCTTCGGCCCAACTTGCCCACACCGGCCAACGTGTCGCATCTACACTGGTCCCACCTGCCTGCGTTTGACCCATATCCCTCTAAATCTGTCCTATCCATGTACCTGTCCAAATGTTTCTTAAACGTTGCGATAGTCCCAGCCTCAACTACCTCCTCTCGTTCCATACATCCACCACCCTCTGTGTGAAAAAGATACCCCTCAGATTCCATAACACTTCAAATACGCTCTGACCAATGTATGGTGAAGCCTCAGCATAACATTGCTGTTCTTATATTCTAATTATATTTTATATTGTATCAAGTGTTCACAACACAAATGGCCAGATGATGAAGTGAGCAGTGCCCGCTAAGAGTACACCCCGATAATTGTCTTCACGTCTGCAAACTAGCTCCAGTGAAGGCAGCAACAATAAGCTTCACAACTACTGCTGCCACCAAACACTCGTGATCCTGTCACCTACCGGCACTTCCCCAACAAAACATTGTGCATCTCCACACCTCCAAATGTGGGAATCAAGATTAATACAGTCTTTCCGCTGGCACGCAACAACAACCAATCACTGTACCTCGGTACACGTGACAACAAACTCAACTCACACTGACTGCACAGAAAGTGGAGGAAGGAACTGCAGGCGCTGGCTTAAATCACAAATAGACACAAAGTGCTGGAGTAACTCAGCGTGACAGGCAGCATCTCTGGAGATGGGGAATGGGTGACGTTTCGGGTTGAGACCCTTCTTCAGACTGATGTCAGGGGAGGTGGGCGGGACAGAGATAGGATGTAGTCGGAGACAGGAAGACTGGTGGGAGAACTGGGAAGGGGGAGAGGATGCAAGGGCTAATGTCAGAGTGAGGCCCAGCGCAAATTGGAGGAACTGCACCTCATATTTCGCTTGGGTAGCTTACACTCAGCGGGTCAGGCAGCATCTGTAGAGAACATGGATAGGTGACGTTTCACAGAGTGCTGGAGTAACTCAGCGGGTCGGGCAGCATGGCAGCCGTCCGGCCCGGGAGGAAGGTTGTATGCAACATCCATTTGGCGGTGCCCGGGCCTCCGGACCTACACTGTCCGGGCCTACAGCGTCCGGGCCTACACTGTCCGGGCCTACAGCGTCCGGGCCTACAGCGTCCGGGCCTACAGCGCCCCCTGGGCCTAATATGGGACAAGGGCGGTCCCATAAGGGACAAACCAATTTAGCCCAAAATACGGAATGTCCCAGCTAATGCGGGACAATTGGCAACCCTAGACTTCAGTGAGTTTATATTTGCACACTGGTCAGTTTTTTTGTGTTGTCAAACTTGAAAGGGTTCAAAGAAGATTTCCATGTTTCAGTTTGAGTTTAGTTAATTGTCACCTATACCGAGGTACAGTGAAAAGCTTTTGCATCCAGAGAGCTGTGAATTTGTGGAATTCTCTGCCACAGAAGGCGGTGGATTTAAAAGAGAGTTGTAAATTGCTGCCTGACCCGCTGAGTTACTCCAGCATTTCGTGCCTATCTCCGGTATAAACCAGCATCTGCAGTTCCTTCCTACACTGTAGTAATCTCATTGCAACATGTAAACAGGATATATCCTTCCCAGTGGCGTACACACACAGACTGTGAAGTAGGCCTTAGAGTGAAATAATGCAGACAGAAAACGAAGCAATCTAATATGATGGTGACTGTGAGCCTGCACGGTATTTATTATTCTAGAGCAGGGCCCAAACGGATTGTGTGTGTGGTTGGGATGGAGACGGACTCAGCGGGTCAGGCAGCATCTGTGGAGAACATGGATAGGTGACGTTTCACAGAGTGCTGGAGTAACTCAGTGGGTCGGGCAGCATCTCTGGAGAACATGGATAGGTGACGTTTCACAGAGTGCTGGAGTAACTCAGCGGGTCGGGCAGCATCTCTGGAGAGAAGGAATGGGTGACTTTTCGGGTCGAGACTCTTCTCCAGAGGATCACTGGTTGGCGTAGACTCGGTGGGCAGAAGGGCCTGTTTCCACGCTGTATCTCTAATCTAAAATAAAGACTCACATACCAGCAGGGAAAGGTCAAATTCATTCTGCAGTAAAGAGTCGACTGATTTTGTCAGGCCAGTAAAAGCTGATCCGATTAATGCAAAGCTCTTGTGTAACACAGAGAAATAGCGGCAGGGATGCTTACGAGAGGACTTGCTCCAAGGCACAGGGTTTGGCGGCTTGTGTTTAGGAATTTTAGCTTGGAGATACAGTGCAGAAACAGGCCCTTCGGCCCATCGAGTCTACAACAGGTCCTCGGCTGACCGGCGATCCCTGCACACTAGTCCTATCCTACTAGGGTTGCCAACTTCCTCACTCCCAAATACGGGACAAGGTGACGTCACCGCCCCGCGCCCCACGTGACCTCACCCAGCCAGCAGCCACGTGCTCCCGCTCCACCAATGGCGGCCGCCTGGGCCGGGAGCACGTGGCCGCTGGCTGGGTGAGGTCACGTGGGGCGCGGGGCGGTGACATCACCCTTTGTCCCTTATTTGGGAGTGAGGAAGTTGGCAACCCTACTAATACGGGACAAGGGCGGTCCCGTACGGGACAAACTAACTTAGCCCAAAATACGGGATGTCCCGGCTAATACGGGACGGTTGGCAGCCCGACCTCCTACACACACGAGGGACAACTAGCCAATTAACCGACAAACCTTTGGAATGTGGGAGGAAACCGGAGCACCCGGAGAAAACCCACGCAGGTCACGGGGAGAATGTACAAACTCCGTACAGACAGCGCCCGTAGTCAGGATGGAACCCGGGTCTCTGGCGCTGTGAGGCATCAACTCTACCGCTGCGCCACCGTGCCGCCCCGAATGTTCATACCAATGGGTTGTAGGTTACCGAAGCAGAATATTTGCTGCCGTGAATGGTTTAATTTTACAGCAGGTTGTAAACTGAGAGAGGGAAGATTTAAGAGGACCCCGAGGGGCTTAGTAACAGGCCCTTCGTTACCATTGATCATTGATCACCCGTTCACACCGACCATTGATCACCCGTTCACACACTAGTTCCATGATATCCCGCTTTCTCATCCACTTCCTGCACACTAGGGAGACAGAGAGAGAGAGAGAGAGAGAGAGAGAGACCTCAGACTGCTGACTCACAGCGCTCTGCATTCATTACTCACTCTGCAGTATTAACATAGAATAGCACAGCGCAGGAACAGGCCCTTCGGCCCACAATGTCCGTGCCCACCACCATGCCAAGACCAACTCTTACCCGCCTGCACGTGATCCATGTCCCTCCATTCCCTGCATATCCATGTACCTGTCTAAAACCCTCTGAAACACCACTACCGTATCTGCTTCCACCCCCACCAGTTCCGCCCTGGGCAAAAGGCCCTGACTGCCTACCCTATCTCTGCCTCTCATGACTTCATACACTTCTACCAGGTCTCCCCTCAACCTCTGGCATTCCACCAAAATGGGCGTCACGGTGGCGCAGCGGTAGAGTTGCTGCCTGACAGCGAATGCAGTGCCGGAGACCCGGGTTCGATCCCGACTACGGGCGCTGTCTGTACGGAGTTTGCACGTTCTCCCCGTGACCTGCGTGGGTCTTCTCCGGGTGCTCCGGTTTCCTCCCACACTCTGAAGACGTGCAGGTTTGTAGGTTAATTGGCTTGGTATAAATGTAAAATCTGTCCCTAGTGTGTGTAGGATAGTGTTAGTGTGCGGGGATCACTGGTCGGCGCGGACACGGTGGGCCGAAGGGCCTGTTTCCGCGCTGTATCTCCAAACTAAACTAAACTAAAATAACCCAAGTCCGTCCAAACTATTGGTCTGTCCGTCTATTCCCTGCCTGTTCGGATATTTAAATGCCCCTTAAATGTCACCACCACCCCTGGCAGCGCGTTCCAGGCCCCCACCACAGAGTTACACGTAGCTCTTATGTTTAACGGTATCGAGGGATATGGGGAGAAAGCAGGAACGGGGTACTGATTGTGGATGATCAGCCGTGATCATATTGAATGGCGGTGCTGGCTCGAAGGGCCGAATGGCCCTCTCCTGCTCCTATTGTCTGTGTTTCTCTGTATAAACACCGTATCATGAAAACCTCCTTTAAACCCCCCCCCCCACCTTGAACCTCCACCTTCTAGTATCTGACATTTACATTGTGAGAAATTACCAATTTTATTTTATCAATATATTATATCACCAATTTTATATCACAAATTTTATGTCACCAATTTTATATTATATGGTAATTTTATATTATCAATTTTATATTACCAATATATTATATTACCAATATATTATATTACCAATTCTCTGAATACATTCAAGAGAGAGAGCTAGATAGAGCTCTTAAGGATAGCGGAGTCAGGGGGTATGGGGAGAAGGCAGGAACGGGGTACTGATTGAGAATGATCAGCCATGATCACATTGAATGGCGGTGCTGGCTCGAAGGGCCGAATGGCCTCCTCCTGCACCTATTGTCTATTGTCTATTATAATACCAATTTTATATTGCTACACAGAGGGCAAGATAGCAGAGAGAAAACAAAAACTAGCAGTGGTCTCTTGCAAGTTATATGGGATTCTAAAGGTCGTTACGGTGGCGCAGCGGGTAGAGCTGCTGCCTCACAGCGCCACAGACCTGGGTTCCATCCTGACCCAAGGTGCTGTGTGTGTGTGTGTGTGTGTGTGTGTGTGCGTGCGTGCGTGCGTGCGTGTCTGTCTGTACGGAGTTTGCACGTTCTCCCCGTGACCTGCGTGGGTTTCCTCCGGGTGCTCCGGTTTCCGCCCACATCCCAAAGACTTGCAGGTTTGTAGGTTAATCGGCCCCTCTGTAAATTGCCCCTCTTAGTGTGTAGGGAGTGGATGAGAAAGTGGGTTAACGTAGAACCGGCGTGAATGGGTGACTGATGGTCAGCAGGGACTTGATGGGCCGAAGGGCCTGTGTGGCTGAGTGGTAGAATCTGGGGAGGAGAACGTGGGACTAGGGCGGCACGGTGGAGCAGCGGCAGGGTTGCTGGCTCACAGCGCCAGAGATCACATTACCGATAATTAATTGATTGTATTATCGATTATTATATATTTATTTGCATGTGTTGTATTTATGGGCCTGCAAAGCTCCATTGAGTAAGAATTTCATTGTCCCAGAGGTATAGTTTCGTTTTTTCGTTTAGAAATATAGCGCGGAAACAGGCCCTTCGGCCCATCGAGTCCGCACCGACCAGCGATCCCCGCACACTAACACTATCCTACACCCACTAGGGACAATTTTTACATTTACCAAGCCAATTAACTCACAAACCTGCACGTCTTTGGAGCGTGGGAGGAAACCGAAGATGTTGGAGAAAACCCACGCAGGTCATGGGGAGAACGTACAAACTCCGCACAAACAGCACCCGTAGTCGGGATCGAACCCAGTCTCTGGCGCTGAAAGCACTGTGAGGCAGCAACTCTACTGCGGCACCACCGGTTGAGAAGGTGGATTAATGTTGCAGTTGATCGTATCTGGGTCAGACTTGTCTGTGTTCACCTTGAACATCGCCATCTCTCAGGCTGCATCCAACAAACCTCTTTGCTTTAGTTTATTGTCACGTGTACCGAGGTACAGTGAAAAGCTTTTGTTGCGCGCTAACCAGTCAGCGGAAAGACAATGCATGATCACAATCGAGCCGTCCACAGTGTACAGATACAGGATAAAGGGAATAACGTTTAGTGCATGGTAAAGTTCAATCAAAGATAGTCCGAGGGTCACCGACGAGCAAGATAATCGTGCAGCAAAGTCTGTCTCTTTTACTCACTCTTTCAGTATCTCACCCGAGATCTTTCTCCGTGTGCCTCCAATCCCTCCCATCCCACTTTTCTTTGCAATTTCCTGCCTGATGACCTTCCACCGGCACGGTGGCGCAGCAGGTAGAGCTGCTGCCTCACAGCGCCAGAGACCTGGGTTCCATCCTGACCTCGGGTGCTCTGTGTGTGTGTATGTGTGTGTGTGTGTCTGTGTGGAGTTTGCAGGTCTCCCCGTGACCTGCGTGGGTTTTCTCCGGGCGCTCCGGTTTCCTCGCACACTCCAAAGACAAGTCAAGTCAAGTCAAATTTATTTGTCACATACACATACACGATGTGCAGTGAAATGAAAGTGGCAATGCCTGCGGGTTGTGCACAAAAAGAATTACAGTTACAGTATATAAATAAAGTTAATAAGTTACTATTAGTGTCGACAAAAATTTAGTCTCTGGGGTTATAAAAGTTGACAGTCCTGATGGCCTGTGGGAAGAAGCTCCGTCTCATCCTCTCCGTTTTCACAGCGTGACAGCGGAGGCGTTTGCCTGATCGTAGCATCTGGAACAGTCCGTTACTGGGGTGGCAGGGGTCCCTCATGATCTTACTTGCTCTGGATCTGCACCTCCTGATGTATAGGTCCTGCAGGGGGACGAGTGTAGTTCCCATGGTGCGTTCTGCCGAACGCACTACTCTCTGCAGGGCCATCCTGTCCTGGGCAGAGCTGTTCCCAAACCAGACTGTAATGTTGCCGGACAGGATGCTCTCTACAGCCCGAGAGTAGAAGCAATGAAGGATCTTCAGAGACACTGAATTTCCTCAGTTGTCTAAGGTGGTAAAGGCGCTGCTTAGCCTTACCCACCAGTGCGGCAATGTGCGTTGCCCACGTCAGATCCTCTGCGATGCGGACTCCCAAGTATTTAAAACTGCTCACCCTATCCACAATCGACCCATTTATCTCCAGTGGCGTGTACGTCCTTGGATGTTTAGCTCTTCTGAAGACATGCGGGTTTGTAGGCTAATTGGCTTTGGTAAAAATTGTAAATGGTCCCTAGTGTGTGTTGGGTAGTGCTGGTGTGCGGGGATCGCTGGTCGGCATGGATTCACTGGGCTGAAGGGCCTGTATCCTCGCTGTATCTCTAAACTAAACTAAACTAAACAATCCTGGATGTATTCAAGAGAGAGTTAGATGTAGCTCTTGGGGCTAACGGAATCAAGGGATGTGGGGAGAAAGCAGGAACGGGGTAATGATTCTGGATGATCAGCCACGATCATATTGAATGGCGGTGCTGGCTCGAAGGGCCGAATGGCCTCCTCCTGCACCTATTGTCTATGTTTCTATGTTTCTATCCCATGCTATTCACTGCAGTCCCCACTCTCTCTCACACTCCAGTCACTTTGCCCCAGTTCTGCTGCGTAAGACTGTCATTGTTCCGTTTTGTTACATGTGACATGAGACTCTCGACTCTTCCTTCCTCCTGCCGCCCACCTGACTAGGAGTGAGTCATATTAGCCAATTAAACTGCGAGTGTAGGCACGAGGAACTGCAGATGCTGGTTTACAGATAAAGACACAGAGTGCTGGAGTAACTCAGTGGGTTAGGCAGCATCTGTGGAGAACATGGATAGGTGACATTTTGCACCTATCCATACTCTGTCTGAAAAAGGGTCCCAACCCAAATCATCACTTATCCATGTTCTCCACAGATGCTGCCTGACCCGCTGAGTTACTCCAGCTCTCTGTGAAACGTCACCTATCCATGTTCTCCACAGATGCTGCCTGACCCGCTGAGTTACTCCAGCACTCTGTGAAACGTCACCTATCCATGTTCTCCAGAGATGCTGCCTGACCCGCTGAGTTACTCCAGCACTTTGTGTCCTTTTGTGTAAGCCAGGACACCCATAAGCTAGGGTACTGTCCGATTCACCTCTACCCCATTGCGGACATTGGACTTTGTCTCTGGAACTGATGTGCTACAATGCTGAGAACTATGTTCTGCATGCCCTATGCTCCACCTATTGAGTTTGGCTCGATTGTATTGACATATGGTATTATCCGACGTTATGGATAGCATGCAGAACAAAGCCTTTCACAGTACCTCGGCATTGCAACCCTCTATGCAATCCACAACGCCTCCAAGTCTGTACCTGTCCACATTTTCTCCAGAGATGCTGCCTGACCCACTGAGTTACTCCAGCTCTCTGTGAAACGTCACCTATCCATGTTCTCCACAGATGCTGCCTGACCCGCTGAGTTACTCCAGCACTCTGTGAAACGTCACGTTAGTCACGTTAGATCAAGGACTGGACACAGACTACTGTACAGTCCAACACATTTATATCAGTACAGCACATTAACAGGCCCTTCAGCCCACAATATCAGTGCCAAATATGATGCCAAGACCTTGTGCCAGAGCACAGCGTTAGAGTTACTGCCTCACGGCGCCAGAGACCCAGGTTTCATCCTCACCACGGGTGCTGTCTTTACGGAGTTTGCACGTTCTCCCCGTGACCTGCGTGGGTTTTCTCCGGGTGCTCCGGTTTCCTCCCGCACTCCAAAGACGTGCAGGTTTGTGGGTTAACTGGCTTCGGTAAAAGATTGTTCCTAGTGTGCGTAGGATAGTGCTAGTTTGCGGGGTGATCGCTGAAGGGCATGTTTCGGCGCTGTATCTCTAAACTAAACAAAGCTAAGACGTGTGTGATCTCCATGGTTTAACCTTCAACAAATCACAGAGAAAAATTGTAGCAAATAGACTTTCTTTCTCCAAGTTATATTGGCTAACAATGAGTTTAAATCGGGGACAGATTGAAGGTCAGATTGCCTGCCTGCACGTGATCCATAGCCCTCCATTCCCTGCGTAGCCATGAACCTAACCTAAAGCCTCTTAAACACCACTATGGTATCTGCCTCCACCCCCACACCTAGCAGCGTGTTCCAGGCCCCCACCACCCTCTGTGTAAAAATACTTGCCCACATAACTCTTTTAAAGTATGCCCCTCTCATGTTAAAACTATAGCCTCTAGTCTAGTTTAGTTTAGAGATACAGTGTGGATACAGGTGCTGTGGCCCACCGGGTCCGCGCCGACCAGCGATCCCCGCACACTAACACTATCCCACACACACTAGGGACAATTCACAATTGTTTTACCAAGCCAATTAACCTACAAACCTGTACGTCGTTAGAGTGTGGGAGGAAACCGGAGCGCCCGGAGAAAGCCCACTCGTTCACAGACAGTACTGGAGTTTCTGGGAAAAGCTTCTTACGTGAAGGTTGGTTCGGTGGTGCAGCAGGTAGAGCTGCTGCCTCACGGCGCCAGAGACCCGGGTTCCATCCTGACCACGGGAGCTGTCTGTACGGAGTTTGCACGCTCTCCCCGTGACCTGCGTGGGTTTTCTCCGGGTGCTCCGGTTTCCTCCCACACTCCAAAGACGTGCAGGTTTGTAGGTTAATCGGCCCCTCTGTAAATTGCCCCCTAGTGTGCAGGGAGTGGCTGAGAAAGTGGGATAACATAGAACTAGTGTGAACGGGCGATCGGTGGCCGGGAATAGATCGGGTAGACGCACAGAGTACTTTGCCCAGACTGGGAGAGCAGAGAACCAGAGGACATGGGTTTAAGGTGAGGGGGAGGGGTAAAGATTTAATAGGAACCTGAGATGAGGAAAAACTTTTCAGTCAGAGAGTTGTGAATCTGTGGAATTCTCTGCCTCAGAAGGCAGTGGAGGCCAATTCTCTGAATGCATTCAAGAGAGAGCTAGATAGAGCTCTTAAGGATAGCGGAGTCAGGGGGTATGGGGAGAAGGCAGGAACGGGGCACTGATTGAGAATGATCAGCCATGATCACATTGAATGGCGGTGCTGGCTCGAAGGGCCGAATGGCCTCCTCCTGCACCTATTGTCTATTGTTTTCACACAAAGACTCGGTGGGCCGAAAGGCCTGCATCTTTAAACTAAACTCTCCACCCTGTCTCCTAGTTTTATATATATTACTTCCACAGGAAATTAGGGAATCTAACCATTACCACTACATTTGAATTGTTGCTATGGAGACCAGTTGATGGAGTTAATCATTTTCATTATTTTTAAATTAAATCTATCTGCAGATCCTGAATATTGGGGGGGGTGTTTTTTTAAAGAAATATCTTGGCGTGGTTCACTTTTCACCAACACCCTTGGCTGTAGAGACTAGCCCGAGAGGCAGTTTCGACCAAATCTCACAGTAACACATCCCCAGTCTGTGTCTCCATCACCCCTCTGCCTCACACCCCTGAGGCCCCTGTGTGGCCCCTGGTTCTGGACTCCTCCAACACTGGGAACATGTGTTATCACCTACTGAGAAGCACGGAGATCAATTGTGGCAAATGGCTTCTCATTCTCCCAAGTTACGCTGGCTAGCTATGCCCCTGCTGCGTTTTATAATCAGGGACAGATTGGAGGTCAGATCAAATTGACCCGTCTGTCCTGCACGTTCTCCATTATCAGAGCAAGGCCACACACAAACTGGAGGAACAGCACCTCATATTCCGCTTGGGCAGCTCACACCCAGCGGTATAAACATCGAAGACGGGCGTAAAGTGCTGGAGTAACTCAGCGGCTCAGGCAGCATCTGTGGAGAACATGGATAGGTGACGTTTCACAGAGTGCTGGAGTAACTCAGCGGGTCAGGCAGCATCTCTGGAGAACATGGATAGGTGACGTTTCACAGAGTGCTGGAGTAACTCAGCGGCTCAGGCAGCATCTCTGGAGAACATGGAGAGGTGACGATTTGGGTCGGGACCCTTCTTCAGACTGACAGTAGAGGGGAGGGAACTGGAGGTAGCAAAAGGTCAGAAGAAATCAGGGCCGGTAACAGGTGACCATAGAAAGGTGGAGCCCACAATGGTCCATTGTTGGCTGGGGAAGAGATGATAACGAAGAGATACAAGGATGCGAACAGTGGGACTAGTAGGATGACTAGGATGGGGGAGGGAGGGAGTAAAGGGGTTACTTGAGAGTACGGAAGTCTAGCTTAGAGATACAGAGTGAAAACAGGCCCTTTCGGCCCACCGAATCCGCGCCGACCAGCGATCCCCGCACACTAACGCTATCCTACACACACGAGGGAAAATTTACACTTATACCAAGCCAATTAACCTACAATCTTGTACATCTTTGGAGTGTGGGAGGAAACCGGAGCACCCGGAGAAAACCCACGTGGTCACAGGGAGAACGTACAAACTCCGTACAGACAGCACCTGTTGTCAGGATGGAACCCGGGTCTCTGGCGCCGTGAGGCAGCAACTCTACCGCTGCGCCACCGTGCCGCCCCTTTCTCTGATCTGATTGGGTGACAAGCACAATGACGCTTTTTGCTGTACCTCGGTACACGTGACAAAAATGGAGCCGAACGCAAGTCAAAGCCACGACTAATGGCCGTGATCCTCGATAGCAAGACCACCGATTAGCAAGGATACTTGCTTCAAGCAAAGATAGGTACCACAGTACATTGAAAAGAAGGTGGAGAGAAAGATCACTATGGAAACGGCAACCTTCAGCCATGAATAGGGTTCCGCAAGGAATGTGCAAATTCAAGACGAGGAACAGCACACAACTATGCAATCAGTCAAACAGTCGTACAGCACGGAAACTCCACCAATCTGCTCCATCACCCTCCATCCAACCTAGGCTGCAAGAAATTGCAGAGAGTTGTGGACCCAGCCCAGACCATCACACAAACCGACCTCCCTCCCACTGACTCCATCTACACCTCACGCTGCCTCGGCAAGGCCAGCAGCCCAGACCATCACACAAACCGACCTCCCTCCCACTGACTCCATCTACACCTCACGCTGCCTCGGCAAGGCCAGCAGCATCATCAAGGACCAGTCTCACCCCGGCCACTCCCTCTTCTCCCCTCTCCCATCGGGCAAGAGGTACAGAAGTGTGAAAACGCACACCTCCAGATTCAGGGACAGTTTCTTCCCGGCTGTTATCAGGCAACTGAACCGTCCTACCACAACCAGAGAGCAGTGCTGAACTACTATCTACCTCATTGGTGACCCTCTAAACTGGATAACTAAACTAAACTAAAACATCGTTATCAGTGCTTGGATTTCTCTTTGTCCTCCTCAGGTTGTGTGGCTATCCGCCATTCTACGATGAAAACGACTCCAGACTCTTTGAACAGATACTGAGGGCAGAATACGAGTTTGACTGTCCATACTGGGATGACATCTCTGACTCTGGTAGGTTGCCAATGGTCAGTTTGTAAATCCATGTGGCTGGTGCGGGTGTGAGAGGGAAGGCCATCAACATCATCACCATCACCATCACCACCCCCATCATCACCATCACCATCATCACCATCCCCATCCCCATCACCATCATCATCACCATCACCATCACCATCACCATCACCATCATCATCATCATCACCATCACCACCATCACCACCATCATTACTGTTATCATCACCATCACCATCATCACCATCATCACCATCATCACCATCATCATCATCATCATCACCATCATCACCTCATTGGTGACCCTCGGACTATCTCACCTCAGTTTTAAACGGCCTCCCCTTTATTCTTAAACTGTGGCCCCTGGTTCTGCACTCCCCCAACATTGGGAACATTTTTCCTGCGTCTAACTTGTCCAGTCCTTTCATAATTTTATACGTGTCTATAAGATCCCCCTCTCATCCTTCTAAACGCCAGTGAATGCAAGCCCAGTCTTTCCAATCTTTCCTCATATGACAGTCCCGCCATCCCGGGGATTAACGTGGTGAACCTACGCTGCACTGACAATAGCAAGATGTACTTTGTTTTATATTATAGCAATAGCAAGGACGTCCTCCCTCAAATGATGTTCCTGAATGTTCCTGAAAGGCTCCCTTGCGATGATATGGTGATGAGGGCTGTATAAATCCCAGTCTCCTTCATTCTCACCCAAAGCCCAGCACAAAGTGAGGAGAGGATTTGTAACTAATGCCAGACAATCACCTTGGCTTTAGACAGATCCAATGATCCTCAGCTTCTGCAGATTCACAGTGACTATTTTATCAAGCTTATCTCAGCTTTGCAAGGTCACCCTTCAGAGTCCTCACCGATATAAGATGGTGCAGGCGAGAGGGGAGAGGTTGAAGATGGTCCTCAGGGGCATCTGACCCACTCAGAGGGCAGCCCGTATCTCCAACAAGCAGCCAGAGGAAGCAGGATTTAAAAGATGTGGATGGGAAGGATTTAAATGCACACGGGGCCAATGCAGGCAGATGAGACTAGCCCAGTATGCCAACTTGGTCAGCATGGGCCGAAGGGCCTGCTTCCATGTTCTACAGCTCTACAGGCGTGATGGCACAGCAGGTAGAGTTGCTGCCTCACAGCGCCAGAGACACGGGTTTGATCCTGACTACGGGCGCTGTCTGTACGGAGTTTGTACGTTCTCCCCGTGACCTGCGTGGGTTTTCTCCGGGTGCTCCGGTTTCCTCCCACACTCCAAAGATGTGCAGGTTTGTAGGTTAATTGGCTTCGGTAAAAATTGTAAATTGTTCCCAGTGTGTGTGGGATAGTGTTAGTGTGCGGGGATCGCTGGTCGGCGCGGACTCGGTGGGCCGAAGGGCCTGTTTCCGTGCTTTATCTCTAAACTAAACTACCTAGAATAAGCTGCCAGGGAGAGTACATATTATTAAGACTTTTAAAAAACATTTTGACAGATATCTGGATAGGAGAGATTTAGACGGATATGGGCCAATCTGGGCAAATGGGACTAGCCCAGAATGCCAGCCAACTTGGTCGGCAGGGACAAGATGGGCCAAAGGGCCTGTTTCCCTGCTGTATAAATCTTTAACAACACCACCAGGGTAGAGAATCACAGAGGCTTAATAAAAACAGGCAAATGCTAGTGATATTCAACAGGTCAGGCAGCATCTATGGAGAGGAAGAGAGAATCAGCCAATATTTCAGGACAAACTAAAATAGGGCGGCACGGTGGCGCAGCGGTAGAGTTCCTGCCTCACGGCGCCAGAGACCCGGGTTCCATCCCGACTACGGGTGCTGTCTGTACGGAGTTTGTACGTTCTCCCCGTGACCTGCGTGGGTTTTCTCCGGGTGCTCCGGTTTCCTCCCACATCCCAAAGACGTGCGGGTTTGTAGATTAATTGGCGTGGTGTAAATGTAAAATTGTCCCCAGTGTGTGTAGGAGAGTGTTAGTGTGCGGGGATCGCTGGTCGGCACGGACTCGGTGGGCCGAAGGGCCTGTTTCCACGCTGTATCTCTAAACTAAATTAATACCAAAACGAAACTTCCTTTATCACAACAGGATTAAAGATCTACAGAACCACGATGTACTTTGTTTTATATTATCATGGCCCTGTTAACTTCAAACAACTGATTATTTATCGTGTATTTATTGTTGGTGTTGCATTTAAACGCGACTGTAAAGCTAGAAGAAGTGCAGAGACGGTTTACAAGGATGTTGCCAGGTCTCGAGGGAGAGGTTGAACAGGCTGGGACTTCATTCCTTGGAGCACAGGAGGATGAGGCCTGATCTTATGGAGAAGTGTGTAAGATCATGAGGGGAATGGATTGGGTGAATGCATAGAATCTTTTACCCACGGTAGGGGAATCAAGAACCAGAGGACATGGGTCTAAGGTGGGGGGGGGGGGGGGGGGGGGTGGAAAGATTTAATAGGAACCTGAGGGGCAACCTTTTCACACTAAGAGTGATGGGTGTGTGGAACGAGCTGCCGGAGGAGGTAGATGAGGCAGGGGTTATAACAGCTTTTAAAAGACATTTGGACAGATGCATGGCTATGACAGCTTTAGAGGGATGTGGGCCAAACGCAGGCAGGTGGGACTGGTGTAGATGGGTCAGGTTGGTTGGCATGGATGGGATGGGTTGGGCTAGAGGGCCTGTTTCCACGCTGTATCACTCTACATAGCTGCCGCACATAACCATTTAATTATTCCTGTTCGTATCCAAAGCATAGATAACTAAACACCTTTGAATCTCTGAAGATAGACACAAAATGGTGGAGTAACTCAGCGGGTCAGGCAGCATCTGTGGAGAACATGGATAGGTGACGTTTCACAGAGTGCTGGAGTAACTCAGCGGGTCAGGCAGCATCTCTGGAGAACATGGATAGGTGACGTTTCACAGCGTGCTGGAGTAACTCAGCGGGTCAGGCAGCATCTGTGGAGAACATGGACAGGTGAAGTTTTGGGTCGAGACCCTTCCTCGGCAGCCGCTGAGTTACTCCAGCATTTTGAGTCTATCTTCGGTGTAAACCAACGTCTGCAGTTCCTTTGTACACTGAGGCTCACCCCCTCCGTGACACACTGGTCAACCTGAGGAGCACCTTCAGCAACAGACTGGTCCCACCAAGATGCAGCACAGAACGCCACAGGAGATCCTTCTTCCCCGTGGCTGTCAAACTATACAACTCCTCCCCCTTCTGTCGTGGGGTAGACTGAGACTGACTCCCCCCTCCCCCCCCACCCCCCAATCTTTGCACATCCCCCAATCCTTTCCACTCGTCATTTGAATTCCATGTTTCATGTGTCTTGCGTTTTATGACCGTTGGCAGATCAATTTCCCTCCTGGGATAAATAACATTCTTTCGCATCGTGTCGTATCGCATTGTACACACTTTTGAATCTTGGGAATGATCAGCCATGATCACATTGAATGGTGGTGCTGGCTCGAAGGGCCGAATGGCTTCCTCCTGCACCTATTGTCTATTGTCTAATGTAAATTATTCCATCAGAGTCCAGTGCATGAATTGTCCTGGACTTGTTTAAGAGGGCCACAGTTTAAGAATAAGGGGTAGGCCATTTAGAACGGAGATGAGGAAAAACCTTTTCAGTCAGAGAGTTGTGAATCTGTGGAATTCTCTGCCTCAGAAGGCAATGGAGGCCAATTCTCTGAATGCATTCAAGAGAGAGCTAGATAGAGCTCTTAAGGATAGCGGTGTCAGGGGGTATGGGGAGAAGGCAGGAACGGGGTACTGATTGTGGATGATCAGCCATGATTACATTGAATGGCGGTGCTGGCTCGAAGGGCCGAATGGCCTCCTCCTGCACCTATTGTCTATTGCCTATTGTCCATCATGCCACTTCGTGTCGTGTCGTGTCGTATTGTACACACTTTTGAATCTCTCTTGAATCTTTTGCTTGACATTTCAAAGCACTAATGCAGATTATTCCACCAGACACCAGGGCGTGAATTGTCTTGGAGTAGTTCATGCACTGAGAAAGTTGGAGAATGACTGGCAGTTTTGCAGCTCCTTCAGTCTTACTCCGTCCCCAATCTCTCTGCTGCCAGCCAGCCGCACACCTTCACATGCAGTCACAGGTAACAGCAGCTGGAGCCCAGCTTTACTGAGGGGCGGCACGGTGGTGCAGCGGGTAGAGCTGCTGCCTCACAGCGCCAGAGACCCCAGTTCCATCCTGACTACGGGTGCTGTCTGTGTGGAGTTTGCACGTTCTCCCCGTGACCGCGTGGGTTTTCTCCGGGTGCTCCGGTTTCCTCCCACACTCCCAAAGACGTGCAGGTTTGTGAGTTAATCGGCCCCTCTGTAAATTGCCCCCCGGTGTGCAGGGAGTGGATGAGAAAATGGGATAGCATAGAACTAGTGTGAACGGGGATCGCTGGTCGG